>NC_056732.1:214085816-214148316 GCF_019279795.1 Protopterus annectens | reverse complement strand
AAAAGAAGTAATATTGTTACCTTCAATATTTTCTGGCAGTCCAAAAATCCTAATGTTATTGCGCCTAGATCTATTTTCCAGGTCATCCAGCTTTGTTTGTAAATGTGTATTTTGTTTCAGCAGAAACTCAATGTTGATTTCCTCTTCTTGTATTCTATTTTCCATGTCATTCACAGCTTCTTCTATGCCTGTCATCTGGATCCTCTGTTGTTGCAGGTCTATATGTAACAAGTCTATTTGTTTTGTAGTTTTTTCTATGAAGTTGTCTATTTTAGTATCCATTTTATCCATTTTAGCAGTAAGTTGCTGGATTATAATTATCAGAGACTGAAGTTCTTTCTTGATGCTGGAGTCTTGAGAATTTGTCTTACTGGAACTCATTTCAGACTGATAAACTGACAGGAAAATTTCCAAAGTGATTTCTGACAGGAATATTGTTAAGATTTCCTTTCTTTTTTAGATATAGTTCAAGAACTATATAAAACAAACATATTTAGAAAGAAAATTACTTCAAAAATTAATTTTTTAAGTAATTAATTCCTGTCAGTGTAATGAAATTGGTGGAGCTGAAGAAATCTGCTGCTATCCTGTGTTCATCCTTGGCCACGCCCCCTCTCCTTTATGCAACCTGATAACATCCTGGGCTGTGTATTAAACAGCACTAATCATGTTCTAGTAGCCATGTCCCTAAATCTGTTCAACCAGAACTTAGCCAGTAGCTTTGTCCCTGAGGTTTGGGGAAAAACAATTGTGATACTAGTTTAGATGGGTGGCTTCACTGTGGACCCTGTGAATTACAAACAAATCAGCTTGATGGCGCTTATCTGCAAGGCCAAGGAGTGAGCCATCACTGACCTAATGAACCATGATATAAAAAAAAATCTAAGACTTGACCCCCAACAATTGGCAAATAAACCCTCCCCCAGATTATTGTACAGAAAACACCCTAATCCAAAATGAAGATGTTATGAAAGACCATGGAATACAGGTAGATAACTCCTCCTCTTTGATCATCATGTCATAACGGTGGTTATGAAATCATTCTATCTGGCACAGCTGATCACAGTGGGTAACTTCCAAAGAAGTCCTTGCACCTTTATATGCTGCACTAATCAGGATCATCACTGAATACAATTGTTATCTGACTAAACATATCAAGCAGCTGGAGAAACTCCAAAGGTAATGACAAAAAGGTCACGAGCCTAAAAGACATGATTAACAAAGTGAAGCTGGAGGCCTTGTCCCTATATTTAGTATCCTAGGCAGACCTCTTAACTGTCCCTGTTTTGGATAAACATTCCTATTTTCAGCCCTGATTTACTCCTGCACAACATATGTCCCTGTTTTTGAAGGTATGTCCCTGTTTCCAGGCTTGATTTACCCTTGTACACAATTTTCTGACTCCTTTATCACAGGTGATTATTGAAGCTGTCGATTACACAAAACACCATGCTACATGACCAACATATATATTATTGACAGAACGAGGACATACATTTTGTATCTTTTTGAAACAAACATAAATGACCTTATGAGGTAGAATTTTGCAATAAAGTTCATTAAAGGCTACAGATTTGACACTGTTTCTTTGATAATGCGCTTATATCTTTCTATCATTTTGTCACTCTCTGTTTCTAACCATGCTTCTGAGTAATATTCCACATTCCTACTGGAAATGGGAAGATTTTTGTGCTATTTAGTATTCCGGTTTTATGCTAATTAGATTTTTGGCTGGATGTTGTTTTCAAGGGTCTTTATTCCTATTTTCAGTATTTGCAGGTTGAGAGGTGTAATCCTGTGGACGTCTTTAGGGTGATCTGTGCCCTGCCTTTTGAGCTGTTAGGGACCTGTCAGTTCAAGAGCTCTTATATGTCCATAAATCAAACAGTCCTGCATATACTGGAACCATAGAGCTGAACCTGTTTCAACAAATAAACAAATCATGGTAGAGAGACAGATTTGTTATGTAGTGAGTGAGTACCCCCTTTATTGAAAGAAATTTCATTCAAAATGTTTGAACATCAATTTCATTGAAACACTGTTTAATCAAATCCCAAATAACCTAAACTTAATACAGCTAAAAATCATCTAAGGGAGCATCTTTCAAAAAGAGAATTTTTGCAAGGGGCAAGCCCCCTGTACCACCCATATGGGGACTTTGCCCTACATTGCTTTACTTAAATATATAAATCTATGGTCACATAATTGTGTAGAAAAGTGAAAATGCCAATACACATGGAATTATTGTCAGTGTACAAATCGAAACCCTGTCAGCAGTGATTATATGTATAGGTAACCTCAAGCCAAGCATCAGGTAAAGCTTTTACACACTCTTCCAGATATTTCTATTTCTGTATTACATAGTTGTGTTTACCTATGCCACGTTCAATGAAATGGACTTTTAGCCAAATTGTCATTCAACTTAATGGGCTTTCACCCCTCTGGAGTTGATGAATTGTCATTGAATGAAAACAGGCATTTAACTACATGTCAGGGAACTATATGTATGTAGCATTAAAGAAAGCTAAATATTAATAAGCATATGTTTTTCAAAAAGAAAAGTAAAGAAAAATATATAAAACTAGACACTGTATTCTGAAGTTCTTGATGTGAAAATTGCAAATGAAAGACTTAAATCACTCCTTTATGTGGTTCTGTCACCATTCCATTTGTCACCCTGCTACATTTGGACAACCACTTTCCCCACTTTTGTTTCTCTATAGGTTTCATGGTTTAAGATATCTAGGCATGACATGGAATGTAGGGGAGCTAGGGCTGTGACTACCAAAAACTCCTTTCCCAGTCAGTACCCCAATCTGTACTTTAACTGTCTCACACTTCCTCACATGGCTGCCAAATTTACCTTGCTTGAACACAAATACCAGTGTAAACTGTGGCAACTGCTTGCCTGAACTCATGTTCAAGTTAGAGCTTGAATGGCATCCTGCCCAAGCCACAAAAACTTGAGTTCCTGACTTTGGGGCAGTAGTGGTCAAGCATTTAGGACTCAAGCACTTTCAGCTGATGTAAAATTATTGGGATGGAAAACTTGAACTGTTCAAAAATATTTCAGGAATTGTCATTATTTTTTACTTCTTATTGGCTATTTAAAGGCAATCGCTGCTTGATCTACAAGGTAATCTCTGATTCAGTTCTGTCTGAAAGTCTGTGCCTGAAACATACTGATAGGAGAGCTTATGCTAAACTAGGAAAGTTAATACTTAAAATAATTATCAGTTATAAAATACTCTGGCAGATAAATCAAAAAGTACCTTCCAAGATTATGGAAAAACCTTCCCATTAATATCCAGAGAAATCAAACAATCTTGGAGGTATATGGTTGCCATGTAGTTTGTAGACAACAGAGCTTGTCAACATTCAGCTTGGCATTGGGAAGTTATCATATGCATAGATTATTGAGGCTGCTATAGTTGACTTGGGTTGAATTGACTATTACAGTGCAGTGAAGAAGAGCCACCCATATAAAAGCTTCTTCTTCTTCTTCTTTCGACTTTTCCCGGTTAGGGGTCGCCACAGCGGATCACCTGTCCACTCATGATTGGCAGTGGAGTTTTATGGTGTTGAGTTGCCAGCCCAGTGCCCAACCTTCCACAGAAGGCACACATGCACTCACACCTGGATCCAATTTAGAGTGTCCAATCCACCTATAAAAGCTATTTTCTTTTTTTCTTTTTTTTTTTTTTTTTGGTCATTTTAATTTAGTTATAGATTTATTTGTGTGTGGTTCTTGTCACTTTGTATAATTAAGAAGCAGGAAATGGGTTTATGTTGGGTGTTAGTTTATTGATTTCCTAACACTGGTGGGAGATAGAAGTGTGTCTCTGTGTTTCATGAGCATGTTTGCAGGTGTTGTTTGAATTTGCATGTGAGTTTTAGTTGGGGTTAGAAGTTCAGTCTGTGTGTGCGTTTGTGTTTGCGTATGTGTTTGGTTGATTTCATTTGTATGAGGAGCTGACTGTGTGACTGAGAGATTTATTAAACCGTGTGCTTTGGTGAGTGTGTGGTTTGAAATTTGATGATATACTCCATATATTGAAAGTTAATAGCATCCATTTGAAGTCACAATAATCAAGCTTCTTTATGGCCAGTAGTCACAAGCTTAATGAATGAACCCAAGAACCTCTATAAGCAAGCTTAACAAACCTACCTTCCTTACTTCTCCCATTAACTGGAGCCGAATCTCCTCAGCCCAGAGCAGATGGCACTTTGAAATTAGTCTTGTAGCTTAGATCTTTCTCATGGTAGATGAACATGTTGTCATTTGGTCAGTCATTCTCTCATGATCTAGTCCCCTAGTAATTTTGTCACTAAACCTGATTCACCAGCCTAGAGCTGAAAACCATCCTTCTGAGTCGTTGAGTTGACATCCATAATATTTTTCAGACCCGCATTTCCATATTTTTGAGATGTTTCAGTAACATAAAAAGTCCAAAAGACTCGGATTTTATTACTTGTAATAGAGCTCCAAAAGTTGCTCAAATGAAAGAGAATATTACCTCTTGTAATTAGGAATAAGTATATTAGAGGGTCAGCCCAGGCTGGACCGTTTGGAGACAAAGCCAGAGAGGCAAGATTGCGTTGGTTTGGACGTGTGCAGAGGAGGGATGCTGGGTATATTGGGAAAAGGATGCTAAGGATGAAGCTGCCAGGTAAGAGGAAAAGAGGAAGGCCTAAGATAAGGTTTATGGATGTGGTGAGAGAGGACATGCAGGTGGTTGATGTGACAGAGCAAGATGCAGAGGACAGGAAGAAATGGATACAGATGATCTGCTGTGGCGACGCCTAATGGGAACAGCCGAAAGAAAAAGAAGAAGAATATTTTTACTCTTTCTGTAAAGTTTTTGAAGCTGTTTTATATTTTTTTCTGAAAAATGTACATGTATCTGCACCTATCATTTATAATCTGTGGAGAATCTGACTGGAAGGCAATTAATTGTTGAAGTGTCTCAAGCTGAATTTGAAGGAAACTCCTGAACATTTACAAGGACAGGTGTTTTGTATTTTGTGTATATGTGTCATGTGATCTTATGCAGTAGATGGGGTAGGTGTGTTGCATTCTGTGTACATGTGTCTTGTGATCTCATGCCATGCCATGTGGTAGACGTGTTGCCAGTCTGCACTTGTGATGACTTGCTGTGTGATGTGGTAAGTATGTCGCACTCTGTGTATATGTATTATATGAGCACTTGCTGGATTATATGGAGGTATATTGCAGTCTGTTTATATATGTTCTATGATCACAAGCTGTATGCCGAGGGAGGTGCATTGTATATGTGTTTTATGATTAAATGCTGTATAATGTGCTAGGTGCTATGATGTCCCTTCAACAGGGTGGGGGGTCCTATCACAGACTATGGAAATTACAGACCCTTTAACCTAACTAGCCTAATTTGCGAAGCCATGGGACACATAGTTTCTGACTTCTTAAACTAAGGGCTGCATCTAGCACAAGGTACTTAGGCAGCTGTCTAGGGCCAGATGATGGTATGATGCCCTGTAAAATGTTAAAGAAAGAAGAAACTGTCCACATCTCTCTACTTTGATTATATATTATTCGGGCAGCCTGCTCCGCTTAATTGCTCTCATTTTGATATGCTGCGGATCCAGTCTGCTTTACTGACTCAAATGTAAAAGCATTTGAGCCAATGAGAGAATTTCTGAAGCTTGTCACATCGAGAGTGCAGTCTTTTGCAAAAACTAGTAAACCAATATGCTGCCAATGTTTCGCCACCATGTTTCTCTTCTAGTTAGTAAAAAATGATGCAGCAGAAGCATCTGATGCAGACTATATGTGTGTGTCAGTGTGTGTGTGTCTCCCTCTCAATATATATATGTGTGTGTGTGTGTATACACACACACACACACACACACACACACACACACACACACGCGTGCGCGCGCGTACACACACACACACACACACACACACTTACGTGCTCATACCGTTTTCATTTTGCTGTTTCGGATTACTGCTCTTGACCAACATGGATATTTGTTTACATTTACTCAATGGGAACACTTTGCTCCTTTATTGTACATACTTTTGCTTTTGCTTTAAATGTGTCAAGAAAATAATATGAATCTCCTATTTTTATAGAAAAGACTGAATTTGCAGTGCTGAAGAAGTGATTTCTCATAGACGTTTGATTTTATTTTATTTGTTAACTGAAATAATAAACTGGTCTTAAACATTGGACCATCTTCAGTCATGACCTGGACCAAGAGCATAATACAGTCGTATGTACGTGAACAAGAACAACTGATATAAATGCACAGCAATGAACTAGATACATGCATAGTTATTAGCTCAGCAATTATTTTACCCTGTGCAAGTATAAAATGCCTAATACATTTGAATAATAACAAATACATTCACTAAAAAATACAGCAAAAAGAAAAGTCATTTATTTTTATTTATCCTTTAACCAGGTTAGCTGTACTAGGTTAGTGGCCTGTTTTTAGAGGAGACATGAGGAGGTATTTATACTACTGGGGAAGATTTGGCAGGGCATCAGGGAACTTCCCCTACTCTTTGCTGTTGCTAGCTGGTGCCGGACAGCTCCTACAGCAGCAAGAAAGAGACCTAAGGGAAACCGAAGCATGGAGGAGAGAAAAGCTATGAAGAGTTTGGAGGTGAAAAGTGAGAGCTTGGAGGAAAAAATGGCTTAATATGGAGCTTCAGAATGTAAACAGAGATTCCTGTGTGGTGGATGTTACAAATGAGGAGTGTTTAGTTGTCTCAATGGAGAGGGAAGTAAGTGAGTCTGTTGAAGTGGCACAGATAACAGAACTGGTGTCAGAAGGGCTTGTAGATGATGTTCTGTTAAAAATAATTGAACAGGATGGTTCAGGTGACAGCTCTGCTGTTTCATCGCTGAGATGGTAGGTAACTCTTTGGAAATGCTGAGGATGGTAAGGTGCAAAAGGAACTAGGTAATGTGGCAGCAGAGAATGCAGCAATAAAAAAAAACTTATGCAGTGGAGACAGAAAGTATAACAGGAAAGCAGCAATGAACTGAGAAGCTATCTGGTTCTGTAGCGGTAGATAATGAAGTAAGTAATATGAATGCAGCAGTGACCACAAACAGAAGGAGAGCAGCAACAAAGTTAAAGTGTTTTTAAAGAGAACAAAGAAATAAATAAAAAATAACACTGTAATAGACAGTTATTATGTATGGGAATATTTGGTAACTGTTCTGGATTTTAAAGTGCAAGAAATGTAGTCTTTTATGCATACTGTGTCAAAGACTTTTTATGATTTAACGTTTCAAACTGAGGGACTGATGATGACATTTCTGAAACTGTGTAATGGAAACGGCATTTGTCCATTGAACAAATACTTGTTTTCTGGCAGTAATTTAAAAATATGTTACTTTGCAGTTAAGAACTGATGAACTGGAAGAAGATAATGATGTTAAAAATGCCTGCAAGGTTTGAGTGAAACCGTTGATAATATTGTGAAAGTTAGAGATGAGAGAAACGTATGGAATGGAGGGTGGAGGTTAGAAGCTGTTTCAAAATGGGAAAAAACATGATGACGCAATTACCAAGTGTTATTTTTGTGGCTGATCGTAGGGGGACATTAAGAGATGCTGGCCATGTTTCTTTTGTGGGGACATTTCTCATTTAATGATTGTGACAAGGTACATCATAACCAGTTTATGGAGAAAGGACAATACAGAAGATGTGCCTTAAAAAAACAAAGGACACTTTTGGATGTGTTGTCAACAGCAAACAGTAAATAATGAAGAGAAAAGGGGAAGGAAGAAAAGCATAAATGAAGAAGGACAACAGGAGACTGGAGGAGATGGTGAACTAGACGAAGACACTACATAACAGGAAAAAATCTGGAGAGGAAAAATGAAGACAGAGAGTGAGAGAGAATGCAGGAAGAGAGGTAAGGAGAAGAGATTGATACTAACAATTATTTGAAGTCTTAGCCAGTGAGAAATCTGATTCTGAGGATCAAAGATTATTTGTGCATAAACCCAGGAAAAAATATACACATTTGGAAATAGTGAAATAAGAAAATGAAAATTTAAAAATATTTCCCCTAAACTTGAAAAGAAGGAAAAGCAACAATTTTAGAGTACTTTCAGTAAATGAAAACAAGGATATGGATACTGGAAAGGTGTGCTAAATGTGATGCGAGTGTTATCCTACAGTATATCGGATTCCTAAAAAATGAAGAGAGACTTCAAACAGAAAAATTGTGGGGTGGAAATCTAATATGGAACGTATGAAGTGAATGTTGTTCTGGAGTGACTGTGTACAGTGACAAAACTAGATGCAAAGTTGAGAAGGATGGGAAGATTAACTGCCATGGATGTGAAGTAGAGAGAACATGTTTATGGAATTATAACATTATATTCATTTATAACTAGCTAGGAAAGGGAGAATCTGTTTCATCAGATATTAGTCTGTGGTGGTTAATATGACAGTTGTAATTTCAGGGAACTTTAATTGCGATTTACGGGGAAAATGTAAAAAGAAAGGGAAAGATGTAAAAAAATACAGGAAGCAATAAAATGTGGTAAATTAGCTGTGTGTAACAAAAGTCAATAGAATTAAGAAGGGGAGCACTTGAATCTGAAATTGACAAGTTTGTATTATCGGAAGGCTTGGGAGTAGCAGATGGTGATACAGTTGTGATGGGTTTTTCAGACCATTTAGCAACATGGATGGAGGTGATGGAAGAAAGGGCCTATATTAAAATAGGAAAGGGAATAAAAAATAAAGGAAAAATTATGGGATGAAATTGGAGTGTGGGAAGTATTGCAGTTATGGAAGGATCATATAACCAAGAGGGACTTGTATAAAAAATGGTCTTAATGGTGCATTGAATTTAAAAAGAAGTATAACAGGTGTTTTGTTTTTTTGTTTTTTTTTCCAATGGCAAGATGATGTAAGAAGTAAGTCCAGAGAAATAAAACAGCAAAAGAAAAAATAGTTAGTGGAAAGGTGTGGGATTATCAGACTTGGATAAATACATGTTCTTGATGTGATATGGCAGTGCGGCTTATGGGCTTATAGGGTAGAGGTAGGTGCAGACCATGCAAGAAGACAGCTATGTTACAGATTGACGTAGCCTAAAACATAATGATGATTGAAGAGCTGAAAGCCTTAGTCAGTTGTAAGCTTACAGGTATGGAGTTAAAAGGAGCTGAGTAAATGTAATGTGAGGAGTCATAAGGAAAGATGGGAGACTAGAAGTGGAACAGTTCAGACAGACACAAGACACGTACGAACAGACATTGGTGGAGAATAGAGAGGAACAGCTCAACACTGAAGGTAGAGCGGTAGAGAAGTTGAGTATAACAGGCGAAGAAATAACAAATCTATTTAGGTGCAGAAGGAAATAGAGAGACAGACATGTACATGACAAACGGGAGGAGAAAATCAAAAATAGATGGAATGTGCAGTATTAAGAACTGCAGAAAGGATATCAGCTAGACAAGGACGCAGATAGTGGTGGTGTGTTTTCAGGTAGTGAGGAGAAAAATGAGCAGAGGTGTGCAAAGACAGAATTTAAGAAGCAAGGCAGACAGATAGAAAGCAAGGCAAATGAGGGTGAGGATAGAGGATCATGCTGAATAATGTTACGAGTTCAGGGCAAGAAAATGTGGGATCTTTGCACAGTGATATATGAGGGGAAGTCACCTAGTAAGTGGATGAAATAGACTGGATATTGAGAAATTCCAGACTATTTGTTGTTTAGGCAGGACAAAAAAACGCCAAGATAGAGGAGGGAATAACAATCGGTAGGCAAAATATAAATGAATGAGGTACCTTAGGACAGAGTAGCAGTTCAAGGAAGAGATGAACATTGAAGATCCTCTAAAGTTAGCAACCCAACAATTAGATTACATGAGGAAATAAGGAAAAAGAGCCATTGTAACAAAGAGTGTATGAAGCAGAGAATGCTGAAAGGGAACATGATGAACAGGTCAATGGATGGATAATGCCTTGGGGCAGGAAAAAAGTTGTTATAATAGAAAACTAATTTCCCAGAAGCAGAATGGTACTTGCTTCCATCCAAATCGGGGGGGGGGGGGGGTGGAGAAAGAGAGAGAGAAAGACTGAAATATCAAACAAAATAGACTAACATGTATTCCTTCAGCTTGTGGAGGAAAGTGGAAAGCATGGTAAAATACTGGGCACTATTTATAAAGGATGAGAAGGTTCAAAACCTGATCTTAAAAGGTGTCTTGTCCAACAATAGCTGTGCAGTTGTCTGGTTCACCAGTAATGTATTTGTGGTGGTGGTGAAGTTGGGAAGCAACAGGCAAACAAGTAAAATCATGGTAACATCTTCAGACAGTCTATGTTAACCTAGGTGATCTTCTGAGAGTGAAATGTGAGACTGGAAACAACTACTGTGAACAAACAGCCTGTGGGCAAAGCTAAAGATGCGCATACAGACAGCTATGGAAAGGAACTAAGAAAAATGGCAACAGGTCTAATATTTTTCGTCTGCAAGCTTTAAGAGATAGACCATGCAAAGCAGAGATTATTCATGAGCTAAATAATAGAAGAGAGAAGTGTAGGCTGCATACCTCTCAACCTCCTAGAGCAAAAAATCTGGACAAAGCCATAAATAAAAGTGGGACAAAGGCTCTAAAATAGGGACAATTTTTAAATATTCCTCTTACAAACTTAGAAAGTTGATAGAATAACAGGTTTTGCATTAGCATTCATTTTCTGAAGGGTATGAAGTCTGAAACTCAAGTATCTGTCATTATTTTCTAACTTCACTCTGTAACGATTTGCCACTAATTTGCCAGAAAAACCACAATGTTATGAAAAATAGACCAAAAATATGAGGCAAATATCCAGACATTCTGTGAAAATCTGTACAGTTGAGAAGTATGGTAGGCAGGAATACAGAGAACCTGGGGCTACAAATGTAGCATGGAAGATAATGGCAAATCTAGAACAAGATTTAGCAAAAGAGAGAGAGAAAGGTACTCTTTAGCTATGTAGAGGAATGAAGGATGGCCAAGACAGAGTACAGATACTGGTCTCACAAAGTGAACTTGTAGACCTATAAAACTAATCTCAGTAATAGGGAATGCCATAGAGAAGAAACCATTGGAAATGCTAATTGGTTTCCTAAACAGAAACTGACAGATTTTGGAAAACAAGTTGTATCAATCCAATGTGAATTAATTGTATGACTGGGTCATGCCTGAACTTCGCAAAAGAAACTTAGTCAGTGTTGTATACCTTGACTTTAGTAAAACTGCTGACTCAGCTCCTCACAGGAGACTGACAGGGAAACTGAACTGACTCGCAGTAGAGAAGAAAATGGTTAGGTAGCTGGAAACGTGACTGTGTGAATATAAGCACAGTGGTAGTTAAGGAAGCTCATTCAAAGAAAAGAGACGTGGATAATGGTCCTGTATGTGTCAGTTCTGGAGCCACTGCTCTTTGGCACCTTGATGTCAAATAACAGAAGGGGCAGTGAAAAAAAAACATCAGTTTATCTGCATATTAAACTGAGAGGGGAGAGTGGAAGATGAAAAAACAAGTGTTGAAAGGGCCATGAACAGGTTACAGAGTGAACTGAGAATGGTATGTAAGGTTAGTTTCAGAAAGTGTAATAAAACACTTCATCTTGGCTTTAATAATCACAAAATGCAATGTCATCCATCAGGAATAGTGTGTAAAAAGCACTGAGCAGAATTAAAAATAAACTTTTAGTAGTATTAACAGGAGAAATTAACCACCAGCTACAAACTGGGAAACCTGTGTCAAAGGCCAAAGAGTCACTGGCCTGTATCCTTAGAAGAGTAAACTTCAAGAACGGAGAGGTGGTGTAGGTTGTGGCTTTTGTGGCTTTTGTGTTGGAATGCTTTGTACACGTCTTGTACTCATACAAGGACAGGGATATCAAGTCTTTCAAGGGAAGATTGTCAGTGTAACAAAAGGAATGGAAGTAATGGAAACGATGCAGTTACAGGAAGTAAATGTACTCTCAACTCAGCACTGGAGAGAACGGGGAGACATTATATGGGTGAGCAAGACTGAGAAGAGGGGACAGTGTAATGGCATACAGGTCAGGAGGGAAGACATAGGAGGGAGAACAAAGAGGGGTGCCTACCAGATTAAGAATGTGACCCAGGCAATAGAATTCTGATCAACAGCATGAAATAGACAACAGACATTTTTATATTTATTTATTTATTTTTAATTTTACATTTGTTATATGGAAGAGTAGTGGATACAGGGAATAAACTACTTGAAATCTAATGAGTAATGGACTGTAAAACAACATATTACGAAATGTAGCGGGTAGTGGATTGTAAAACAGCATATTACCCCAAGAAGCCCTGGGATGGGCAGTAGCCAAAGAGACGGAACTCAGGCGAACCAATCTGAAAGAAGCCATCTACAGAAATAGGGTAGTTAAGACAGCCAACTTTTTTTTTCACCATCAAAACTATGCAATACATTGTGCTGTAATGTATTACACCCAGATAGCATTAAATACGTTTGTTGATTTACATATTTTTACAGCTAATTTACATATTTTTACAGCTGAATACTAGGTTAGTCTGCCGGAACATATAGCCACTTTGCAGCAAAGGCCCAGGGAGAAAAGCTCTCTGAATAAGCAGTACATTAGACAGAAGTAATTAGGACAAATACAATAAAAAAGAACAGTAAGTCTAGAGGTTCATGCCAATCTTAAAAACAGTCTCGTGTTAAACAAGTGATCCTCTTAATGTTTGCCTTACTGGACAAAACACAAGGGACAGGGCTACTGTATCAGAAATCAGACGGTTTCAAAAGTAATTTCGATAATGCAGATTAAACTGAGTTTAACAACATTCTGAACCTGAATCATTTTTATAATTCAGTAACCGTCACTGGCTTAAGTTCTTGGGGGGAATTTCACAGACTATGTTTCTGCCTCAGCATTTTTGTTCCAGACTGTAGCCTTTATTGATGTGCACAAATTGGAATTAGAGAAATATCCCTGTTTAATTGCTGGATTGTTTTCCTCCCAGCACTACACTGTAATATATTTCACAATATCTCCTGGGATACAATAAGGATTCATGGGACAGTGACTAGATGTGATACAATCATACAGTGGTAATGTTCCACAGCTTGACATAACTGAAACATCAGGTGATCCTGACTGCTTTAACAGGTAATTATAAAAACACAGCCATTTGGTTGTAGTCTTTGTAATATACAGCTCTCTTGATTAGTTTGTAATATATTTTTCTTTGCCTAATTTTTAAATTGCATTAATATTATGCAGAGTTATAGTAATATAATAATAATAATAATTGATGACAGGGAAAAGGGCATGGATGTGTATACAAAAAGAGCTCATGATTAAACTTTGAAAAACATTAATTCCTTTATTCTTCAATATCTACTTTTTTATGTTCAGGGCTGTTGGGGAAACTGGAATCTCTTGGCCTTTTGGCCACTCAGTGGGAGTAAGGCAGAGAAAATAATAGTTATAAGACACTACTCTATTGTATGACATACTTTATATGCTTGCATATAGATGTGTGTGTGTGTGTGTGTGTGTGTGTGTGTGTGTGTGTGTGTGTGTGTGTGTGTGTATATGTATCTATATATATCTATATACATATATCTATATCTATCTATATATATATATATATATATATATATATATATATATACATCTATATGTATATATATATATATATATATATATATATATATATATATATATACATACATATACATACACACACACCCTCAGGCAGTTTGAAAGATGACAATTTCATCAACAGCATGTCTTTGGGATGTGGGTCAAAAAACTGACCATCTGGCAAAAATTGGTGGACTCAGGGAAAAAATCCAGACTTCTCAAAGAAGATAGCCCAGTTGAAAACCAAACTGGGGAACTGAACAGTTTTTGAATAGGCTTCGCTTGACATCCTGATTGCATAATAAGTTGCCCCCAAGACACCAACAAACACAATTAGGGTACTGGATATGGGGCTGCTAATCAGGGGTAAAGGACTGAATGACCTAGGCCTAAGACTTGCTCAGAGGAAGGGTTCAGTTATCAGTTACCCTCTAGCATGACTGTGTCTGAGGATAGACTTGAATAGATAAGTACAAAAGTAGATATTTTCTTTATTGTTAGTGACTGACTCAAGCCATACTTGATTCTCACCCTTATAAAATGAGAATGAGAAAGTAGGCTGTAGGTCAAGGCAGCTCTCTCAAGGCTTTTGCTTGATGTGGCAAGAAAAAAATATAGTCAACATGAGGTATTGAGAAACTGTTCCTCTGGGGTATTTTCTTAATGAAAAAGGTTGGGCTTAAGAAAGGATAGTAATGCCTACAATTAAATGAAGAGCTTGTAATGCACCAAAACTGTCTTTTCATATGCTGCTAGTCTTTTAGAATAGGCTGAGCCCAGGAAATGCTCTCCATTTGCATTAGTGGATTATTTGATTTTGTGAGTGTCCTTTCATGCTACATTTAATAAAATGTTTGGCAAGCCAGGAAAACATCATACAGACTATTGCTCTTGGTAAGTGGATTCGAGATCATCCATAAGGAAGAAACTTTCCACGCAAAGATAATTGGGATGCATTTGATATTCATCTGTTCTGCATGGTCCAACACCAATTATTTCTGAATAAGGAAAGGATTATTTTCTCTAAAATTTATTCCTGCTCTTCAAAAAGAATTATTGGATAATTGCTGTACTATCCAGGGGCTACAGGATGCCAATAGGCCTGAAATATTTAGTTTTCTATCAAGTGTTAAAATATATTAAGAAGCTAGCTTGCTCAATCACTTTTTAATACATTTGTTTTCCCTCATGACTAACAACCATCAAGCCACCCCTAACTGAGGTTGAACCTGTTTATTCTTCCATACTGGATACATGGGGGCAATGGCCATCTGAAGAGGCATAATCCAGGAAGCCATGATGATTATTAGTGCTCTCAACAGCACATCAGCAATGATGGCCTATTTGTATAGGCCCTAAACCTTCGGAGATGGGCATGCAACCTGTACCACAATGGAGGCAATAATTGCTTCCCCTATATGAGTGCGAGTTTACTACATATGACCAAAAGTTCATATGACCGAAGCTCATTTGATTGAGTCCAATTGACCGAACGTTCATTTGACCAAAAACCCATATGACCGAAAACTCATTTGACCGAAAAACAGCACTGGCAGGTATATGCCCTATTCTCCACTGTAGTGCGACCCTGGAGTGAGAATATATTGTTAGGGGGGGTGTGGGGGGCACAACCCCCCACATTGGGGGGGCTATGCCCCCACACCCCCCAACAATATATTCTCATATAATTGCAGCTTATGCACTATTATATACATGTGTATCCATTAACAATACATTAAAATATATAATATCAGTAAAAACTGGTTGCAAAATGTGGGGGGCTACGCCCCTCACACCCCAAATGTGGGGGGCTGTGCCCCCCACCCCCAACTTTATATTCTCACTCCAGGGTCGCACTACAGTGGGGAACAGGGCATATACCTGCCAGTGCTGTTTTTCAGTCAAATGAGTTTTCGGTCATATGGATTTTCGGTCAAATTAACTTTCGGTCATTTGGTCTCTGTCAAATGGGCTTCAGTCATATGAACATTCGGTCATATGTAGTGAACCCATGAGTGCACACTCACATGCACACCCAGTGAAGGCTAGCACATATATGGCTTAATGGCCGAACACTTCACCTGTGGCTGTCATTTGCATTGCTGCTCCTTCTCCAAAGGACTGTGGCATTGGATGACCTCAGTCCACCTGCACCCTCCCCTTAGAATGATGATGCCCATCCTCACCTTGTCAGCTCCAATATACTCACCTGAGCAGACAATTGAAAGCACATGTCCTAGGCTGTAGTCAGAACTGTATCCCACTATGTCAAAAAACTGGTTTATTTGATCACTTCTGGAGTTTTTTAAGATACTCTAGAAGGAAAGCAAAGCACAAAGCTTCTGGTTAGACTTGGTTCCCATCTCAAACCCAAGAAAGGTCTACACCGTATTAGCAGCATATCTACACATATCAGTTGCTAAATGGAATGATAACATATATGCTACCACGATGGACTTCCTTAGTCCTGACATCAGAGCATCAGGTATAGTCTGCTAGAGACAGGCAGGTGGATATTGTTCACATTGCTCAATTTTTTTCTAAGGCTATGTGGGGAATAGGACAACTACTCCACCTACCTCTCAGTTTGAATAAATGATACGGTTGATTTTGTTGAGTAGAAATATTTAGTGGATGTTTCATCAGCTTTCAGCTTTTAGTAGGAACTGGGGAATCTGTATCTCCAATCAAGCAGCTCCATAATGGCTGCATTGAACTGGAAGTTCATGATATCTGCTAAACTGGAAACATACACAAGATGCTTTCAAGTTCTTCTCTCCTCTGTGTCCTCTGTATTTTTTCAGTCCGTAACACAATTAATCTGCCAAGATATGGAGCTTAATGTTTGTTATACATAGAGCATGTATCACACAAGGTAACTTTACAAACTGATATTATGTTTACAGTAATAGTACTGTATATTTCTCTCCAAATTTTATGATACCTATTCAAAAAGTCTCTAATTTTTAGTAACAATTTACTTCAATATAAACTAGATTCTATGCAATCCCTCTTACTATTTAAGTCTTTCAAAATGTTCTTAAATATATATTCTTATTACTTCTGTGAAAAATCTAATATATCAAAAAGGTTACTTGAAACAGCAGATTTGTAAAATCAAAAAGATAGGAAGAACTAGTCTAAACTTATTGTCAGATTCAAGGAAAAAGCTCTTGTTAAATAACAAATTCTTTCCTGAATGTTATATCCCTCACTGATCTTTTATCCAGTATGTCTGCACTATGTACACACATCTGTGAAAATTGTTATGGTTTTATCCTTCACTAATTTTCATGCTTCAGTAATAGCTACAAGTTCAGCAACTTGAGCAGCCATGTTTCTGTTTAACTGTCCAGTTAACAGTACTTGGTTCTTTGTACACACGGAAGATGATCCTGGTAATATGCCATCTTCCCTTTGAATACAGAATCCATCATCAAATAGCAGTAATTCAGAATTGGGTAATGGGACATCTTTTAAATCAGATCTAGGAGGAAGTACATGGTTAAATAGATGGTTAAGAAAAACATAATCATGTGGTTCTCCATTTACTGTAGGGATAAATGAAGCACGTTTAAGAGGTGGACATCTGATAATCTGCAAAAATAATTCATATTTACACAACTGTGCAGCAGATACTGAATTTTTGTTATTAGTAATAATGCTTCTACAGATTGCGGAACTGCCACAAAAGTCTCCTGCCCGAGTTATTGCAGTCATTGTTTCCACTAAGCATGCATTGTGGCCACCACTCTAAGGCAGTGGGGGAGGGCTGCTATTATGGGTTCAAGATTTATTTTGAAATAAGAAAAAGGTCTAACATCATCATTTCAACATTGTACTAATAATTTTAATGCCACTTCATTAATTTCAAAACAAAATAGGAAAAGTCTTTTTGAATAATCAGGTAATCCAGGAGTGGGGAAATCAAGTTTTTAGTTGTACAGAGGCTTGTTCATGATGATCTTGCCAGGCTAAGGGCTCAGGGGTATTTTTCATTAATAATTCTAGCAAAGGTTTTACTTTTTCTGTATAATTAGAAATTGTCGGTGATAACACGTCAGTCCCCAAAATGCCTGTAACTTTTTAACATATTAGGGAGTGGTGTGGTTTGAATAGTAATAGTGCAAAAAGGTAACATTTGCAGAGAAATTTCTAAAATAAGGTGTCTTACATATAAGACTTCTGTTTTTCACAACTGCAGTTTTACTTTCTTAACCTTAAATCCTAATTCCACTAGCTCTGCTAAGAAGAAAAGTGCCTTGTTTATAGCTGGTGCAACAATCAAAAGCTAGAAGCAGCTTGTTTACATACTACATTATGGTAGACCCATATAGAAAATGAATTTTATTTAGTGGTTTCATTTCTCTGGAGAAAAGAGTAAGGGATTCTACAGATCCTTGAGGTAATCTTGTCCAAGTATATTGTTGTCCTTTGTATGTAAAGGAAAACAAACACTGACAATTTGGTGTATAGAAATAGAGAAGAAAACAGAGGAAATACCTATCACTGAAAAGGTGGTAGCTGTTAGTGGAATAGAACTTAGTACTGTAGTGGCATTAGACCTACAGGAAAAGCTCGCACTGTTATGGCATTAACTGCTCTTAAGTCCTACACAATTCTGTAGGTGTTCTTGTTTGTTTTTTTAAACAACAAAATAGATGTGTTGCATGGGCTTCTAGCTGGGACAATTATTCCTTGCAGAAGTAATGCAGAAATAACAGGTTTGATTCCTTTTCCTGCCTCTGACAACAAAGGATACTGAACTACCTTTACAGGATAGGCATCTCTTATGAGTCCTACCTTGTTGTCATGGGCAGTCAACAGCTGTGGAGGAATGACTTCCAGTCTCTCCAAATCAGTTGCATTAGAGATCCATTCTGATGTAAGTACCATGAAGATGGTGTTTTTGTTAGTGCAAATAGCTGTATACAGATCCAAAGGAGAGGGTTAATTTGGAATATATAAGGATCATCCATTTGTAGTGTACAGTACAGCGCATTGTAATTTACATAGTAAATTTTTTCCTAGCATATTTAAAGTTGCAATATAATGAAAGCATGCTGTTCTTTTAGTTTCAACTCTGGATAATCCAAAGGAATTCCAGAGACCCCCACACCACAGTCACAATTCATGGATAGTGGGAAGTGTGCTGCATTTGTTGAGGTAATCATAAATCGAGTCATTTTGGTCAATAAGAAAAGGAAAAGTAAAACTACATACTGTAACATTAACAAAGAGACCTTCTTGGTTCACTGTTACCAAGGGAAAGAGCTGTGTCCTCTTCATGGCTGCGGTAATGGACTTTCTGCCACTCTAGTGCTTGCCAAGTGTTACTCCAGGTTGAGGTAGTGTCCCTCTGCTTGCTGTGGTGTCTGGACATTTGGGTGAATGGTTGGTTGAAAAGATGGATCTGCTTGTTGACATAAAGGGAAATCATTGTGCCAATATCTGCTCTGATCACATTTAAAGCAAGGGCTAATGTGTTGCCCTCACTTTTATGTCTCTGGTAAAGTAGGTGGGTAAACATTTTGCTGATAATGTTCCGGGGCTTGTTATAGGAAGAATTTAAATCTATCTCTACCTCTGTGATTTCTCCTCTCCCCTCCCCTTCCCAGAGAATCATTGCTAAATTGTTGAAGTTGAACATCTACTAATTTCTTTTCTTGTTCTTTTTCTGCTCTAACTATATTATCTGCGTATATATTGTGCTTGATTAACAATTTCCTGAATACCTAAACTGGGCCAATTGAGACAAACCTTCTTAACCTATTCTTGTGTTGGTGGTAATAAGCCTTCTACAAATACTACTTACAGCCTACTGGCTGCCACTCCCTCTGTAGTTCTGGATGTCCAGAAAAGGCTTTGAACACATCTCTCAGGCACTGGAGATGTGCATTAACAGATTTGTTCTTTCTGTGTATAATGGTGTTGATTCTTGCCCAATTAGATATTGGAGGGCATGCTTTTAGTAAATTATCTCTTGCAGTTAGAAACTTATCATCTGTGTGTTTTGGAATATTATCTCCAATAGCTGAGTTTCCTATATTTTCCTGGCAATATCTGGAGGTGTGAAAGCTTTTAAAACTGCTCAGAAATCTTCAATAGTAGGGTTTTGTAACTGCTTGTATCCTTCTACAATTTTGGCATATTTAGCTTAGTGTATTGAATGGGTGTGAGAGAATCCACAATTGTTTGAAAATCTACTGTAGTCCATGGACTCGCTACCCTTGTAGCAGGATCGGTATCACCATCTTGGGCTTTTGCCGGATTAGGTGCTTAACTCAAAGGATGAATCTGAGAATCAGTTGGTGTGTTAGTGAGGGGGGGGGTGGTGTCAGTATCAGAACATGAGTCAGAAATTGATGCATCCTTGAAGCTTTGTTTATTAGGTGGGTTCCACCTATATTGCTCTTCCTCAGTAATTATTGGAAACTGTGTATCTAACCTTTTAAACTTCTTGAGTATTTGTCTTAGAAAGGGGACTTTTGTTGCTAAACTGTTTTAATTTGCTCATGTGTTTTGTTCTAGATGCAGGTCTTTGTTTTTGATATAACTTTCTACCCTTATTTGCTATTCTTATTAACATTTGATGGGAAAATGAAACAGCATTTTGTTGTCATTGCTGATTAAATCTAGTGTTATACACTGATCATTGTGGGTGGCAGAAGAGCTGAATGTAACTTGGGAATTATCAGGAGAATAGCAAGGGGGCTATCCACAAATCATACCTCTACTTGATCTCTTAGGGAATAGTGCTGTTCACCTCAGATGAAGCAGAATGGCCATAAGGGGGAGGGGTAGCTGAAGGAATCAAAGGTCATTGTCAGAAGAATCAGGTAGGGTCACTTTTAATTTTCCTAGCTGTTTTCAAAGGGTGAAGACCCCAGGTACTGCAAGTTTAATCTTCTGCACATTTCTGTAACATATTTACTGTTCTATTAGCTACTTGCAGCTCTGTTTTTAATCTAGTTGAATTATATTTTAAAACTTCTAACAAAAGATTCCTTTTCCTTGCTTTTAGATTCTTCTTGCCAGTCATTAAAAACTGACCAACAAGAAACGGGCTCTTTGTTTTCTTTCTGTTTCTTTTCTAAGATTCTCTAACATAACCTTGACAAAAGTTCCTCTCTCAGTGAACTGCAGTACATTATCATTTTTTTGTGAGCGCTTAACCGAATAATTACAGCTGTCTTGGCCATATTTATTAAGCTTGTCTGGCTGGAGTCCCAAACTCTGGCTGTTTTAATGCATCCCCCCATTCTTACCCATTGTAATTTCAATACAATGATAATGTTATCTACTTGCATGCATTAAAACTTAGTGTTGTGTAATAATATACAAGCATGATTAAACCCCGCTCTCATTATTGTTTGTGTATGTGATTAAAGAATCAGAATATGCTGGATAACATAGTTTGCTGCCATTATTGGACCTTAGGACTGCAATTATCATATTAGGGTGCATGGAAACAGCAGGGACAGTAACTGAGCAGGAGACTGTGTGTGGGGTAAAACAGTACAGGGCATTACAGAGGACTGTCATTCTGATAGGAGGTATTAGTCTGACAGGGGACAGGTAAAACAGTTTACTGCCCTGCTTGGTGGGCTTGACTTGAACAGGGTATGGAGAATGTGATCAGGAGGAGTTACTGTCCTCCTCTGTAGGGTTCTCAATGGTCTATCATATGCTCATGTGGACTGCATGATATGAGACTGCTAGTACAGTGGACACAGACTGTGCTTTCAGCACATGGCTGGCAGACAGCTAACATTGCTGCCATGCCCACTACTCCCACATCAAAGATTAGTGTTAGAATGCTGGCACCCTTATAGTACTCAAGGCTATGGCCACCAAATGGGAGGGTGGGGACAGTAGTGAGACATGCATTCACACACTGATCTACATTTGTAACCCATTGGTGTACATGTCTTGTCATAGGACAGAAGGAATGGCCACAGCTGGAAAAGTTCATTTCATCTGAGATGGAGATGCTTCTACAGAGCATACACACCCACATGCACCATGTGTATCATTGAGAAGGACAAAGACAACAAGGGCATCTGGGACCATGTGTGGCAGAGACTGGTGCAGAACATCAATGCAGAGGGTTTCATAATAGGACAATAATAAGGTGCATCTCCGGATCAAGCCCAAGCCGTAGGAAATTGTTAAAGACAGGTTGACCACTTGGGGTGAAACACCCCCACAGAGGTGTCTCATGGACATACCTTTCAACTTCTTAGTGCAAAATATCTGAATAAAGTTAAAAATAATGTAGGACAAAGGTTCAAAAATAGGGACATACTATAAATGTTACTCTTATAAATTTAGAAAGTTGCTAGAATAGCAGGTCATGCATTAGCATGCATTTTCTGAAGGATATGAAGTCTGAAATGGAAATGACTGTCATTATTTAGTAACTTCCATCCTTAATGATTTGCTAGAAAACCACAAATTTTATGATGAACAAACCAAAAATATGAGGCAAAAATCTGGACATTCTGCAAAAATCTGGACAACTGATAGGTATGCTCATGGATGTGGATGAATTCCTCACTTTACCAGAGAGGGTGTGAGAATTGTCATACCTGGTGGTGGCTTTGATGTGGGAACTGGGTTGGAGATGTCTGCCTAAGTGTCTGTAGCAGATGTGCCAGCTTAATAGTTACATGTGCCATTACTGCAAGTCACTGATTTACACAGTGGATGGTTTAGGCAGGCAAATACATACACATATGCATTTGTCATCGCAGACATCAGGGCTGCAACTGCTACAAGCTAAACCATAAAGTACATATGTCCATCCAGGCTATTTCTATGATTGATTTTTGGGGCATGAGGTTGGAATAATAGTTAAGATGTTTGCTTTACAGACACAAGGTGCAGGGTTTGATTCTCACATGGGGTAATTAGCTAGGCTTAAAATGGTCTACAAGGGCAGCTAGCCTAGTACTAATCTATGAACCTATTGGCATGTAGCAGTCTCGGGTGTTACATGATTAGGTAGTCAAATATGATTAAAGCATTACCATGGGGATACTATCTGTATGCATTCAGAGGTTTCACTGGTAGAGACTGTGGCACAGTGGGTTGGAGCATGCCTGCTAGCAGTTCACTAGATGCTGGCATAATGCGCATTGTGAGCAAGAACGCACACATATCACACAAAGCTGACATGGTAGTGGAAGGTGTAAGATGAACCACCACCACCACTTATGTTCAGTGAATGTCATCCCATCCATGTAAGCCCCACCCAAACTACATGGATATCACTACTGCAGATGGCATCAGAGCTCTGCTCTGCCTACGAGGTGAAATGTCCCTGTACCAAGGATGGTTACTACTACTTTCATGTCCACTAGGGTAGACATTGGTTCTATGTTAGGGTGGCACATACCTACTAACTTCTGTATGATGTTTCTGTCCATATGTTAATAGATGGTAATCTCCTGGCCTTGGATGGAACTAGATGTTAGCCACTAACAGAACCATCTTTTATGCAAGGAGCAATAACACACAGTACTGTTGACAATGGCTCAAAAGTTGGCTACTAATATATATTGACCTGCTAGTACTGCTGCAACCCTTAGCAGCATAGTCTGAGTGAAGCTGCTGTACATCATAAAATTCTGATATTCAAAACAATTGATTGCTGCAGACACCCAAACTAATTCTCCATTTTTGAATTGTGCCACTTTGTTTGATTTTTTTATTTGGCAATATGATGGCTCTCACAGCATGTTATGTGGTCACTTGTATGTGATGTATACCAGGCTGTTTCTCTGGTACCATGGTTGTGCCGCATAAATCTATGAATCACCCCCTCCCAATGCATTGCTGCTCACTACTCTATTTTGCACAATGCACTGTTATTTGTTTCGGAATACTTCCTGTATCTCAGAATCAATTCAAAATTTTCATAGCGTTTTTTTTTTCCAGAAATTATGTTATGACATTCAGCTATATGCTGCATTTACCGTTTGACTCAAAAGGGTGTGCATATCTTTGTACTTAATCTTTATTACCAGATGTACATAATAGTACATTACTTTTGTTCCGGTTCAAAACCAGTATCTATCACGTTGATTGTTTTCCTTTCTTACATTTCTAATCTTATTTAATAATCATTCCATCCCATCAGCCAGTATTTCCTTCTTCGTCACTGACAACATGCTGAATTCTTCCTCCTTACCTTCAGCACTGTGCCATAGCTGTTATTTTCATTGTATCCCCACACTCTGCCTTAGCCACTCGTCTTCACCTTTCTATTCTATGCAGTCTCTTTATTGTCTGTTTATTACTAAAACTTCTTTTGCTGTTTAAAGTTATGCTATCTGTGATTTGTTATAATTTAGTAAACCTATGATTTTGCTTGTTATGGCAGTTCTTCATTCATACACTCCTTATGCTCACAGATTAAACATAGTATGTAAACTGTACCTTCCTGTTTTCATATTAATTGTTTAAAGTTTTACTATATTATGTTCAGCTCATATATTCTAATGCTGCTTGTAATTTTGTACAACCTTGTATTCTGTACTCTGATACATTGTGATTTACTACATGGTATATTGAAGTATTTGAACTTTTCTTAACCCTCCATTAACATTTCCCAAATGGGCCTTTCTGTTGATCAAATGCAAATAAATGATAAAAATCATGTTTAATGTGTTATTTCTTGTCTGTATTTTAGGTACTAGTATATTTTCAATTAGAGTAGTGAATTATACAGAAAAATGTATTTCTTAGTTTGATATGACAATGCAGTGCAGACATGGTCTACACATGTACTGCATTCAGCACCCTCAGCTGAAGTCATACCTTCACCCCTTATAGTAACTGAATATAATGAAACCTGGCAGACTGTCATACTGATAGTCCCCTATAAGCCTGTATTATTAATAAAAGGATCAAGGAATTATACTTACACTTAGATGTCCATCCTGAAAGAACTGCATGCAACACAATACTGAAAATGGCTATACCATTTGCCCTTGTAGTAGGGGTGTTGTGGTGACTGTACCATTTCAGTTGCAATGGAGAAATGTATTTTGCTTTTACTTATGATTATAATAACTCAGTACAGCTACATTATGGTAATGTATTGACTTTCTACTCTGAAAAGAGTCATTAGCCCACAATGTATAGAATCTAGACATAACACAATTTTGCAGAGTCTCATAATGTGATGGCTGTACAAGACTGCATTTACTGTCTAGGGAGAGGATGCAAAATCCCAGCCACCCTTTGACAGTATTTAGCAAATGTTTAAAGGGATTAAAATTAGACTATAGGGTACATACTGTAAAGAGGACTGCTGGTTAACACTTCCTCTATCTCTCTGTTGGTCTATCATTTGTGTAATATATACAACATATAACAAATCTATATATAATATTTGTATGTATGTATGTCTGTATCTAAAATGTTTTGTGAAGCTAGCTAACTACATCTGATATAATGACTGCTAAACCTAGGAAGCATACTGCTTACTGTATTGCTGTGTCTGCTTGTTATACACAGTGTGGGGTTGCATATAACAGAATGTGTCATAGAAGAAAATGCAGAGCTTCTAAGTCTGAACCAAGTAGGAAAATGCCATAAAATTCCAGAATCTGAACTAGGTCCAGGAAAAAAAATGATTTCACAGTATTTGGTGCCTTAGACCAAACTACTAGTTGATTTTAATTTATGAACAATCATTCTACTTTTTTGAGCTATGCACTCAAAATGTGTTTCAGTTTGGCCCACCCACAGATGTATCAGAAATTATAATGGAATCACAATAACATCCATAGATTATCACTGGTATAATTCCCAACACTTCAGCTCATAAAAATGGAATTTCTGTGCCCTTGCTTTTGGTGTGGTGTTCATTATAGACAGTCTATGACAGACACGGAAGTCCAGTAACAATTCCTCATGTTTCTGCATGACCAAAACATTTTGATAAACATTGTTCCTCCAGTTTTTACTCAAGTGGCAGAACCTTTTAAGGTCATAGAGAAAGGTGATGTGAATTACAATGTCAGGTAGATAGGAAAAAAATGTTTATAACAGTTAAGGTATGTGAAAGTGTTGAAGCCTTGGCCAGAAGCACAGACACCTACGGTGAGCTTAGCCAATTAAATCCAAGAACCAGTTAAGATGAGGAAATCTTTATCTATGCCATGTGCCCTGGTAGATGATACAGTGTTCAAACTCCAAAGGCAGGAGTTAGAGGTTCTGGGTAAAACCATCTTAATCGCACATCACATAGAGATCAACCCAGCAGAAAAGTTTACTTTGAAACCTTATAGAATCCCTAAATCCTAGAAAAGGCAATTCAAGAGTAAGTTAAGAAATGCTGTATCTGGAGGTTATTGAGGAGTCCAATAGTGAATGGTAGAGCCATAGTTGGCTCATCTAGTCCCTGGAGCCACTTCATGATTTGGTGGCCCTCAACTCTAAATTATTGAGCCAAAAAAAAATTCCTGACCCCCTGGTCTAGTTTTCCTCAACTAAGGAATAACAACAGGAGTCAGGTCCATTCAGCTGGAGATGTTTCATTCTCTCTCTCTCTCTCTCTTTCTCCCTCTCTCCCTCTTTCTAAAAGCAAACAAACAGCAGCAACAAAAAAAAAAACAAAAAACAAAAACAGGTCTTCTAATTTTTCATCTTTTATGAATTGTAGCAGCCACTTGCTACATTTGTAGCAGCCTGTTTGCTACAACTTATACCACACACAAAGCATTGAAGCAAGTACTTCAGTTCTGCTAGGAAAAACAAAGCAGTATTGGAAGTTGGTTCTTTAATGGGATTCAGAATTGCCGATATGGAAATGAATGCCTGTACTGCACTACTAAGTAATTGGCATCTACCAATTGCACCCCATGACACCTTCATCCCAAGGTGGTTGCAAACCTTTGCCCTACTCTAGCTATGCTTCTGTTAAGTGGAATAGCTCCATAGTTTTGGTCCTTAAAATGGATAGGACCATGGGACCATTAATTTCTGAAATATTTTTGGAAAACTTAATGACATCTCTATTTGAAAGCCGTCCTATACCTTTAGTAAACAAACTGCTAGACCAGCTAGGTAAGGCTAGGTTCCTAACTACTCTGGGCTTTGCAAAAAGTTATTGTCCAGACCCTCCTATGGAATAAGCTAAGGTGAAGGCAATCTTTTAACCCCTAGGGGGTCTACTACAATATACATTTCTTCCTTTGACCTTTATTGGGTCACCTCAGCCACTTTACACTGACTATTGGACAGAGTTCTCACGCCTTATGCTTCTTATGATACTGTGTATTTAGGTGACATAATTATCCATCTGGTAGACTGGGATTCCCAACTACAGAAAGCGCAAGCTGTCCTGGGTGCCATCAAACAAGTAGGACTTACAGTAAATGTGTCTAAGAGCAGGCTCAGAAATACTGAAGTAAAGTATTTAGGGTCTGTTATAGACAGAGGAAATAACCCCTCCTCAAAAAAGTGATGGCAATGGAGACTGACCAGTGCTCCAAACAATGAAACGGGAAAGAGCCTTTTTAGGCTTAACTCACAGGATATTTGCATAACATTTTGCCACCATTGCATGCCCTCTCATTGACCTAACCAGGGGTAAGATGCCCACAAGGATAAAGTTGATCTTGGAAGCAGATTCTGCCTTTCAGAGGTTGAAAAAATGCTCTTTTCAGAACTCTTTTTGCTGGAATCCCTTGATTTCTTTAAACCATTTATAGTTTACAATAATGCATTTGATGTGAGCCTGGGAAGAGTGTTATCCCAAATGTTAGGCAGTAAGAAGAGCACCTCATTTGTCATTTCAGCAGAAAACCGACGCAGACAAAGTCCAGATTTTCAACCACTGAGTGGAATGCTTGGCTATAAATTGGGCACTGGGGTCCAAACAGTATTATTTGCTAGCTACTGAGCTTAACCTAGCAGAGGCTTTACAACAGAAGGAAGACAGTGTTGGACTTTTGCAGATGGACCCTGTCCTGCAGCATCACTCTGGTGTTGACTACCACAATGTATATGTGTATGTCCAGGGTGTACAGACCCCTGTAACTGAGCCAAAAACAGTTTGCAAAGAGCAAAACGTTTTACACTAACTGCATACATTACAAATGTATAAGAAACCTTGCCATGTTCCCAATAAAAACATTATTACTTTACACCTACCTACCTATAGCAGGAGGTCATACAATTTGAACAGTACATCTGGCTACCAACTGTACTGTTTAACTATAGCTACTTTTACAGTTAAATGTGCACAACAACACTGATTCACATTGTGACTATCACCTTAATAATGTTACTGACAGCCATTCTTCTAATAAGGGATAGTCATCCCTATGCAGGCCCCCTTAGTGATCTCTGTCAACTAAAGAAATAAGTTTGCCAGTCATGCACCTGAATACATAAACAAGTTCCACTTCCAAGCAATCATTCATCAGGACCCACAACCATAATAGCTACTATTGAATCCTGTCTAAAATGTGTGTCATTTGCCATAACCAGAGGTCAGACAAACAAATATATGTAGTAATACTCATCCTTTTAAAAAATAGTATCCTCTCCCACTTACTAGTCCATACCACAGTTATAAGGACCCAAACTGGTTTGTTTGTTCCTGTCTAACCACAACCTAAATATCAAATGCTGAGTATAGGTTATAATCCTTCAACAAACTAAAAAAGTAGACTCTTTCCTCAAGGCATTCTTCCAACTTAAAAAGAAGACATCTGAAAATACAATCCCTGGTAATTTTAATATCCTGTGGGATAACTATGCCACTGTAGAATTCTACACCAGTGTCACAGACTGTAGCACATTCCAGGTTAGAACAGCTCCAGGACATCTCATCCACTTTGGTGGTAATGGATGTATACTTGAATGGATGCCCAGCTAACAAATATGTGCTCAATATGTATCACACAGTAGGGTCTTATCCGCCCATGCCACCTCCAGCAATGTTATGTGACCACAGTACAATCACCTCTAGCTTCCCTGCATCTTCCAACCAACCTGTATCTACAACTGTTTCATACTGTGCCTTATCTAAGACAAATTCTAGTGAATACTACTTGCCCTAGCCAATTCCAGCAATTCTCCATTGGCCATCCAAACTGATTGCAATACAGCCTTAAAGCACTTCCCAAATAATGTACTACCCCTCCAGGACAAATGACTCAATTTTTGGACCAAACATTTTAAATGCACTACATTAGCTATATCTCCTGGTTTAAGAAGATGAGCTTAAAAAGTGATACGGTTTGCCTCACAAACCCTTTTGAGTCTGAAACAACCCATTGTTCCATCTGTAATCAGTGCAAATGGCTTGTATAAATAAGGACACAAACACATTTTCCATGCAAAAGATAGACTCACACAGAAATAGTCTGAAACAGCTTATGGAAGGAACTAACCATTTTATCTCAGAATAAGTCATCTGACAACTCCCTCATTAAAAAAAAAAAACTTTGAGTATTGGTACACAGAACACTCCAAACCTGGCATCTCAGTTTGCAACTGTAGGCCTAAAAATACATGACATAATGTCCATGTTCAGACCATCAAAATGTGCACAATACACATATTCAATTCAACTGCTTATCCATAATACTCATAAATAAATGGCTCAAAAAAAAACAAAAAAACAAGCTCTGTGGCTCTGTGGGCACCCAGGGTATGATGGTCTTTTTCCTAAATTCATACATGCATGCAACATAATTAACTTCATACTAGTAGAAAATATCATAAACACATTAGTCCACAATGCACCTTTCCCTGACCTGTTGAAGAAACCAATCATCATTCCATTACCTATACACGAAAGCCCATATCCCCTGAGCAGTGACACTGTATAATACATTGTCTACCCTCTACAAATGCCTACAAAAAGCCATCACTTTATAACTACTCTGGCCATGACAGCCTACTTTGTCCTAATGAGGGCAGCTTTTGTACTGGACTTAACGCATCCGCTGCCCTTCTCTTATTAACTAATGACACGTATCAAAACATGGACCAAGACAATATCATAGGAGCTGTCTGCGTGGCACCACATGGGAGGCTCATCACCAATGTAACCATTTACAACCAGACTGGCCCACTGATCACATGATTTAAATATTACCTAAAGACATACCAGATTTGTGTTCTGTATGAGATGGCCTACTCTACCCATGCTGCTATCAGATGGAGTGCCACAGCAATTCATTTTAAGACACTCGCTCTGGTTACTTTTCATCAACAACAGATCAAGCTCCATAGTAACATTTTTCTACTTTTATGCAGATGACCTGGTCTAACTTCCAGAACCCTGATAATGTAACTAAAAGTCTGAGGCATCAATATGAATGTTTAGCACTACTCTCCACCACTAATAAATTCTGAAAAACAAAAGTTATGCACTGGATACGTCAGAACCTCCCCCCCCCCCCCCAAAAGAAAAAAACAGGTTTATCAAACGACTTCAGTATCCCTGTACCAGCTGGCAGCACATGTATATCTTTGTATATCTGATTTAATTAATAGATCACGTCTCTCACTTTCAAAACATATGCGCAAGGTTACTTTGAAGGCCACAAAATATCCATAAATCAAGTTAAATTCCAACTGTCCAAGCAAGACAAGAAATTATTCACGTACTCAGGTCTACTGACAGACTTACAGTATGCCCTAAGATTCAAAAACACCCCAAAATGAAAAGCAACAACGATGGCAGAAACACAGATGGCTGAAGAAAATCCGTTTAATAAAAGTGTTCAGTGCCCTCATAACTCAGGAATTTTCAGGCGAATTGCCGAGGTACCAGAGCACTGAGTACTTTTATTAAACAGATTTTCTGCAGCTATCTGTGTTTCTGCCAGCGTTGTTGCTTTTAGTTTTTGGGTGGTTTTGAATCTTGTGGTGCGAGTGGAAAGTTTTTACTTTCCCTTGGTGTTTTTTTTTGTTACAGTATGCCCTAGCAATCATTAACAGCACTTCCAGTGACATTATGAATTTACAGACTTGCCTGAACAAAGCCATCCACTGCCTTATTTCCTCCCAGAAATAGGAACACCATTGAATAATTCAAGCTAAAACACCCATGCTACTGATAAAACTCTGGGAATAGTAATGTGCTGCTGCCTTCTTGATAGATTCCTCATTCTTAGCTGCTACCCATCTGTAGCAGCTAAACTTGGCCTAGATCTTACCACAGGCTTCTACACTCAAGTACAATACACTTTACAATTCTGTGCTGCACACAGTATCCGTCTCACATTACCTTCTTTATGGGAGGTCCAATGTTCCAGAATTCCCTTCCATAATCCATTAACTCTGCTATAATAAAGCTGGTTTAATGAATTGCCCATTTAATGTAACACTTTGCAGATGCTACTCCTCCATCTCTTAATATCTTGCCTGTTATCATTCATTTAAATTATTTTGGCTATAGTATTAATGCAGAGAAAAACACAGCCTGTTTGGTAGTATAATCTTTGTGGTACACTGCGCTGCACAATTGTTTATTATTCTGTTTTCTTTTATCATGTGTGCACTGTCACTCATAATTTATTCTTGGGTACTCAAGGAAGTTATAGTCCCACTGGACATGGTCCTCATCAGACCAATGATTAAGTATAATGCACCTTTTGGCATGTGCTTGACCAGGCACTTGCAACAGCTGGAATGATCTCAGAGGTTCCTTACAAAAAATACAGGGTGTAAACATGTCCTGTGTAGAGTGACTAAAAGTCCTATCCCTTTACTCTCTCTTACAGACTATGGGTGATCTATGTCTAACCTACAAGGCACTCTCAAATGCAGCCCTGATGGAACTGTTTACATATTCACAGGACAAACAGCATGAGGACTACTCAATCCAAGGATCTAACTCTGGTCTGTGACATGAACAAAACATGCTGGAGTGATAGATGTGTGTCTCAGATTACCCCTTCTCTGGAACAGGCTTCCTATTCATGTAAAGCAGAGCCCTTCCTTCTCCATTTTCAAATGCAGTTTGGATCAATGGGTGAGGAACTATAAATTCACTCCTGGGGTGGCCCCCATGTCCCTTATGGACTGGGACAGTGTGTGAAATACCAAGGCATAGGGACAATATTAAGTTATCCTCTAGACCTTAGGGATCGAAAAATGGGTAAGAATGGCTAGGCTTGTAAGGGATCTTGAGCCATTAGCCTAATAATAACCCTATGAACCTATTTTAAAATGAAGTGCCTGTAGTATATGCTTGTTTAAATGCACGTTTTTGTCTGTATGATTCTGTCTAAATGTTTGTCTAAATGTCAGTATTACTTTCTGTAAAGCATTTATACTTTTTGTTTTATGCCTTTACAATGATACAGCTGAAATTCTCCCTGTGTGGCACAGTCCAGCTACTTAACAGAATAAAATGAAAATAAATAGAATAAAGACAGGCATTTTGGTAGTTGTTAGCATCAGCTCTGTTCCTGCACATCATCTTTTCCTATATTCTGCTCTGTTCCTTTGGATTCTCAGTGCAATTTCTTGGCATAGAACCTGATGTGGTTAGTCATGGAGTAGTACTCATTAGTGATGTTAAACACAAGTAGACCTTGTGACCGTACACCACGAGGAACTTCAAAGGAGCAACATATACAGACTTCCTAAACTTCTCATTTTGTCTACAAGACTGGAGATACTTAACCTTTAGTTTAGTGGCATGTGAGAGGGCTAAGGCAATTGCTGACAGTTGCATCTGTACTAACCATAACTGCTTCTGTTAACCTTCTTATTTTATAAGCAGGTCACCCTATCTCCAGAGGAAGGGGTGACATCAGTTTAGATGGTATTTTGCAGATTTGGTGAAACAAGGACTAAGCTCTCTGCCTAGTACTGTCACAGTCCAGGAACCTGGTGCCAAACTGTTGCTACACTTGTTTCCATGGTACACATTTTCATATGAGTTCTGTTTGACAGTGGCCTTTATCGACGTGTTTGTAAAGGTCTATGATTTTTATCGAGTCATGCTATCTGTTTTAATCATATAGCATTGGTTAGAATGAATAAAGTGCTACTTTTCTGATATCATTTTACTGGGATATTATATAAAGTGGAACATACCTATTTATTATCCCTTTACTTTTAACTTTCCTTGTCTTATTTGGTCTGCTGTATTTTCTGTCTTAGTCCACAATTAGCATTCTTTTTGTTCTTTGTATATACTGTCTTCTATTTCTGCTCCTCGTGTTCTGTTACTTCTTTCTTAATTCTTAGCTGTTTGCATGTGTGCTATTTATCATTTGCTTACATACTACACTATCAGGGTTTGTGCGTATCTTTTGCCATGATGTCTTACTTTGCTTTCAAGTTTACTTTCTGCATGCTGTGCTCTTGCTTGTATATTTCTTCATGTCACTCACTACATATTCGGATTCTTATACTGACATGGTTTTCTGATATTTAATTGTATTTTATATACGTTTATTTTGTGCCCTGTGTTATTTTTTGCATTCGGTTATATTATCTTTCTTTGTGCTCCTCCTTCCTTTGCAGTAACAAATGTAAACTGCCTACTATGCTTATTAGGGGTTTCTTCCTGGAGTAAACTTTAAAAGTATCTGTCTTACCTTACTGCCTGAGTTGGTAAGTTTAACTTTAGTCACGGCAAAAAGAGGAAACTCATTTAACACCATAACCGTTTCAGCGTACAAAGAAGTGAGATATTGCTGCCATGGGTGCTTTTTAATTGGTGGCATCCTGCAAAACTTTTCACTTGAAAGTGAGTGAGAAAACCTACTGCCATATACTTGTGAATGGTGAAGGCTGAAGTAGCTTAATTTTATGTCAGTAGCATATAAAGGATACTATTACTTCACCACATTATGATTTGCTGTAGAAAAGCTTTTAATGAAACATCTTACACTGCCAAAGGTCAGCACAGGACTGTGAATTTATCAGCTGTCTTATTATTTCCTCTTATTAACCATCATCCTCAAAGTAAAAGCGAGTAATATTCACAATGGCAAACTGTATTTTTCTACTTGTCGCATGGTTTCCTGAATATGCTTCATATATTTGCTATCCTTTATAGTATATAACAAGTTATAATCTTTGTCTTAAGCTATACCTCCATGTTTTCAGAGGTAATTATGTTTTATTATTGTATGGGCTTTTATATATTATCTTAATAATATATCTGGTTTACTTACAAAATTATCATTCACAATCATTGCTCTCATGATTTTGAGTGGTGCTGAGAATATTTTTATAGTAAAAAACAACTTGCCTTTTTCAGGTTCACACACAAAAAGTTTTACACCAGCATTAAGCCCTGAATGTTTTACAATAACTACTAAATACACACTAATCTGTTTATAAAATGATTCTTGGTAATGATGCAAAGCAGTCTACCTACAGGTAGCTTGTGAAAAATAAGATTAGGAGCCTTTGAATGGTTGCTTATTGAATTGCGTTAAGCAGTCGGAATGTAGGAGAATATACTATAGTAACTACAAATTATTATCCAAGAGAGAGATAGTCATTAGGTCTGTGGGCCCTATTGCAACAAAATTAATTGCAGTACAGATGCATAGCTTCATTGGTTATATCCACAGAAAATATTTTCAGATGGCAACACCAAATAATGAGATAAATCTGTATATAAACATTTACATGTTTTATTACATGGAACTGCCATCATTTTAACACTTAAGTGCCCATACACACACACACACACACACACACACACACACACACACACACACACACACACACACACACACACACACACATTCGCACAATTTTTTCTGGTGTTACTCTTGTCTATCACAAAATAAAAACAGTTGGAAAATGAATGTACATAAATGCAGGTTAATAACAGTAGTTGGCGGCATCAAACTAAAGATAAATGTGCACAGTCAGCAAAAAGAACCAACCCGAAGTGTGCAGAAAAAGTGAAGTCATGAGGAACGATGTAGAAAGGAAAAGGAAGTATTTGACTTAACCCTTATACTGATGAAATGTGAAAGAAAAAAAGGAAAAGGAGATTATGAACCAGATTCATGAATGGCTAATTTCGGGTCTATATTAGAATCTCGAAGATTTAATGTTTGAATCACTAAAGATCGAACTTTAGTGATCGAAACAGTAAATCATCGAAATTCTAATAAAGGCTGTAAAAAAAAAAAAAAACAAGTAAAGGGTGTTTATGCAGGGGGCGGGCAAGCCCCCTTGCACCCCCCATACCCCCCGCTACTTAAATATACCAACTCCGAGATCGCACTTTAACAGAGTATGGTGCGGAAAGGAAGATATCCCTTTCCTACACTGTAGCATGATCTCAGAGTTGGTATATTTAAGTAGCGGGTGGTGTGGGGGGCACAGCCCCCCACGTGGGAAGTGTAGAGGGGCTTGCCCCCCCTGCCTACACTCATCATTTTTTTTTTTTTATAGACTTTCGACTGTTTAATGGTTTGATGCATAACGTTCGATGTTTATGCATTCGATCCATTAAACAGTCGAGATTATAATCTAGACCCGCTAATTTCTGCAATGCTATCGTGTGCATTATGAGTTATTTTGTATCCATTAAACTGCTTTACAAGTTGTGTAGAGCTGCCAAATAGACATAAATAGCAGAGTATACTAATGAAAGAATAAACAGCTGAATTACATGCTGATTAACCAATCCAATATGGCAGAGCCATTCAGGAAGCTATAAAGTAACCATGTAGAGATGGTCTCGCCCTTTGCCATGAACTCCAAAACCTATTGGAATACAGCTACCATCACACTAAAAAAACAGTGTTAGGAGCTGCTTGTTTCTTGCATGTGTATGTGCAACAAGTTGAAATCTATGCTGCTGATGCACCTTATCCATATCATGGACTGCATGACAGTGGAATAGTAGAGTGATACAGGGTTGATAGGGAAACACTACAGGAGCTCTGCAACTTCTTATGACCCCCACCTCAGAGCTAGGGGAAATTGAGGAGACTCTATACCTGTGGAAATCATGGTATGTATAGCATTAAGGATATTAGCTACTGACACATTCCAGAGACCCACAGGGGATATACTCGGAGTGTCACAGGCCTCAATCTTCAGAATATTTCACCAGTGCTAGAACATGCAAGTGAGTACATCTCTTTACATGCACAGCAGAGGAAAGAGCAAGAATAATGCATGAATTCTATGTTGTAGCACACTTCCCTGAAGTCTTGGGGGTCATAGACTGCACTCACATAGAAATAAAAGCCCCACCTGGTGATCAGGGAAGGACATACATCAACAAAATAAGTGTTCCACTCAGTCAACTGCTAATATATCTGCAATGCCTGCGAGATCATCCTCAATGTGTGCGCAGGTAATCCAGGCTGTTACCACTTACAATTATGGCACACCTCACAGCTTTACATAAGGCTTGCTAGGGGTCATGTTCCACAACGCCGTCTACTGGGTGATGCGGGTTATGCACTGGAACTGTGGCTCATGACACCCATCAGAAATGAACACACACCCACAGAAGAAGGATACAACGATGCCCAGGCTCAAACTAGAAACATCACAGAGTGTGTGTTTGGCATGCTGAAGTCACAGTTCCATTGTCTAGACACATCAAGGTGTGCCCTGCAGTATGACCCATGCACCTGCACAGAAATGCTCCTAGTCTGTACCATGTTACATATTATCATCTTCAGGAAACAGCTGCAACAGGGGCAGCAAAGTCCAGGACCACACATTCCTGGACCACTGGCAGGACTAGCACCTCCAGCACATACAGACAAGGATTCTGAGGGAGAACCCACAGCTGCGGAGGTAGCTGGCAGATGTAGGTGTACACAGTATGCTCTTGACTGGCTAAGAGTCAAAGGATAGCACATGCACTCACCGCCTAAGACTCAAATGTTAGTGCACACACTTGGCAAATGATAGCACACACACACACACACACACACACACACACACACACACACACACACACACACACACACACACACACACACACTCATACTCACACTCACTCACCAGTGAAGGAATACACATAATAACCTAAGCATATGCAAATATTAAAAGTGATGCCATCCAATGTCTGCAAACTTTACTTACCCATGTAATGTCTGTGTACAAATGGCATCAGCAGAGACAGCCTCAAAGCACATGACTAGTAACTGCAGTAATGTCAAGGTAAGTGCAGAACCTGAATTAAGAACAAATGTGTAAGAAATTGAATTACTTGCATACTGTCAGTCATAAATGTACTCCATCAAAGCCTGTGTGAGGTGTCCACCTTTGACATTCTTGGCTTATAGGAATGATATCTGCAATATACAGGCATGCATTGTACACAATAACTGGCATTAAGCCAGTCACTTACCCACTGTACGCAAAACAGTCAGCAGGACAAACAGTTTCACAAGTAGAGCAATAAGCAGGGCTGCGATATTACTAGTTGGAATGCATGACTTATAATACTAAATGAAAAAAAGCCTTCTGAAATGAGCATTTACAGAAACATCCACATTATTGTAACATACTAAATATGCATGTGATCGACATACTGAGAAAGACTCTGTTAGCTAGCCACTCTGTGCATCAGACATGTATGCAACCCTATGTCAAACCCAGATGAACAAAGGGCATGGCACAGTCATCATTATTTGGACATGATGGTGGTGGTGGTGCGGGAATTATGCCAAGGCTGACACCAAAGTAGTGAGTATGTGTGAGTGAGAAACACAGAACATTCAATAAAGTGGGAAATATCTCAGGGGCACTAACAGGAGATATATCCCAATCAACATTAGGGTTTTCTTAGGTTGCATGTGTGTGGGTCAGTATGGACAGTTTTTGTAAATTATGTGCATGTCTGCATGAACACAATCAAGCTCTTTGCTAGTACTATGTCCTGCTATGTCAGACTGGTGTGAGTCATGCATGGTAGAGTTTTCACTTCAATGATGTTCTTCGTGTTTCACTGTTGCAGTCATAACTGTAGGGTGCTCCTGCCGGCAGGCAGCCCGAGGTCGGCCAGAATTCCAAAGTCTGGGTCCGGCGTCGGCTGTACCAGCAAGTACCCTGACGTCAGAACGTAGAGGTATAAAGCTGACAGCCGACGCCATCTTCCCCAGTCTTTCTTGCCATGCGGTGGAAAGCAGCTCGCAAGTTGTTGGTTGGCAGATTCCGGACAACGTGCTTTGATTGTCGTCGGTCCGAAGTCTTCTTCTTCTCTTCTCAAGCTAAGTACCCCGTTGGGGAAACTTTTTTCTTGCTCCTCCGATGTCAGAAAAAGTTAATAATTGTATATCGTGTGGAAAACAAATACCTCATAAAGATTTCAACTCTTACTGTCTTCCTTGCTTGGGCCCTGACCATGACGTTTCTTGCTGTCAGTTTTGTGCCAGGTTTAATTCTCGCACTATTAAGCGTAGGTACGATTGGGCCTTGAATTATTTCGGTAGACGGTTCAATTATAGGATGTCGTTGGATACTTTACCGGCAACCGGAATTCACAAGAAACGCAAGGACAAGGATAGGCCTCCGAGGTCCAAACTGGATACTTTGCAGCCGGAGTCAGCTTCGGGTTCGGCGGTCGTCAGTGAGGCGCTTTTGCAGCCCCTGTCGTCAGCCACTTCGGAACTGATGGCCGACACGGACTCCCATGGGGAGCCAACTAGGCCCAGTATTTTAGCTGCTGCAGGACCTTCGGACGTCGCTCCTTCAGATGGGTCCGGAACCGCTGTGCAGGTACTGGCTTCTGAAGGGGTTTTCAGGCCTTCTCATATCACTATTACTACAAAGACAAAGGCAAAGTCAAAGACTCCTGTTAAGCCAAGGGTTTCTTCTCAAGCTTCTTCGGATTCAGCTCCCAAGACCCAGAAGCAATTATTAAGAATGGCTGAAGATTTGCTTACTATGATTAGGGGCTCTCACTCTCCTCCTGAAAAAGGCCTAGGCAGGATATTCCTTTGGATTCCTCTGATCAGGCGTCTGTGTCTTCAGTCTCTTCCTCTGACCAGGATTATTCTTTTCCTCCCTATGAGGATTCTGATGCAGAGGACTCTATTCCCTCTGCTTCTCCCCCTGAAGATTTTTCTTTTGGGGAAACTTTGCATGAGATGAGAGAGCATTTTCATTGGGAAGGTCAGGATTATTCTGCTACTAAGAAGAGACTTAGGGAATTTCTCCTTCTCCCACAACACAGGCCTTTGGCTATTCCTCCTGTTCTTGATATTGTGGATGATGCTTTCTCTGAAGCTAACCTGAATCCTGATTCCTTTCCGCCTGCTCCTTCTAAGCCGGATAGATTTTACAGGGTTCCTGATTCCCATCAATTTTTGTACAAGAACACTTCTGCAGATCCTGAAACTATTTCTCAGGGTTCCAAGGCTGCTAAGGCCGCTTCCTCTAAAAATCCTATTCCCTCTGAAAAGGATTCTCGGGCCTTGGACAGATGGGGCAAAAAGGTGTATACTTCGGCTACTCTTTCTATTAGAGCTTTAAATTGCCAGTTTCATATGTTTAAGTATCAGCAATTTCTTTTGTCTGTTTTAAAGCAAAAACTTTCTACCTTTCCTGCATGTGCAGAGGACAAGGAATTACAGGATGTATTGCATGCAACTGAACAAGTTAGCAAACATAGTTTACATTGTGGTTTTGATGCCTTGGAGGCTTCTTGCAGGGCCACAGCCTCTGGTACTGTTATCAGGAGACATGCTTGGCTTCGAGAGCAGAATTTACCTGAGCAAGTTAAGGCTAAATTGTTAGATGCCCCTGTTCAGCATGATGTTTTGTTTGGGTCTAAGGCTGAGGAGGATATTAAAAAGATGGAAGATAAAGCGAAATCTATGCAGACTGTTAAAGATTTCTTACAAGTTCAGCCACCTAGATTTTCCAGAAATTGGCCCTCCAAAAATTGGTCCTTTCCCACATCTGACGGGCCTCAAAGGGGAAGATATAGACGCTCCAGAGGTCGGGCTCAGGCTCAGGCCTCTTACAGGTCCAGACAATGGTCTGCTTCATCCCCCAGAAGGGGAGAAGACAGATCTCAATCTCAAAGGAAGCAGACCCAATGACTCCCTCTGTTGGGCTACAGGTCCTCCTTGCCTGGAAGCCCCTCTCGGAGGAAAACTTTCTCTTTTCTACCAAAATTGGATGCACATTACCCAGGACAAATGGGTTTTAGATGTGATTTTAAGAGGTTACAAGTTCCACTTTCATACTCTACCAAGGTCTTTCGGTTGGCCAGATCTGCCAAAACATCAATGGTCAGAGGCCTTAAATCAAGTGGACGCTTTATTGGCCATGAGAGCTATAGAACCTGTTCCACTTTCAGAAATGGGAAAAGGTTTTTACTCAAGACTATTTCTGGTCCCAAGAAAACAAAACTCATGGAGACCTATTCTGGACCTTTCAGTATTGAACACCTATCTGGAAATTCCAAAATTCAAGATGCTTACTCTACAACAACTTCTTCCAATGCTCTCCCAGGATGCTTGGATGGTGACATTGGACTTAAAGGAAGCCTACCTACACATCCCCATCAGGCAGGAACGCAGAAAATACCTCAGATTCAAGGCAGGTTCGAGGCATTTTCAATTCTCTATACTGCCCTTTGGCTTATCTACTGCGCCCAGAGTCTTTACCAAGTGCCTGGCTCCAGTAGTAGCTTATTGCAGACTCCAAGGTATTCAAATTTACCCCTATCTGGACGACTGCCTTATTCAGGCGGACAGCAAAGACCTTCTACTTCAACACCTGCAGTTTGTTCAACGTCTTCTCCTACTTCTGGGATTTTCTGTGAACACAAAAAAGTCACATCTGATCCCCTCTCAGCAAATGATTTTTTTAGGAGCTCTTCTAAACACAAGCTTGCAAAGGGCCTTCCTCACTCCAGAAAAACAACTACAACTGGCCTCAATTTTCAAGACCTTGGCTACTTTAACTCAGCTCTCTGCAAGGAAATTCCTGCAGGCATTGGGCTACATGGCTTCTTGCATCCTGTTGATTCCAAATGCAAGGCTTCATATGAGAAAACTTCAATGGTACCTAAAGAGTGTATGGTCACAGCATTACCACAGTCTGGACACAATGATTCCACTGATTCCCTGCCTCCAAAAAGAATTCCTTTGGTGGTCCAGGGCTTGTGCTTTAAACAAAGGGAATCACTTTCGTCTGCCTCAACCTTCTCAGATCATAACCACGGATGCTTCGGATTATGCTTGGGGAGCTCATTTTCTAGACATTTGCCAGCAGGGCTCTTGGACAAAGAAGCACCTTCCCTGGCACATCAACTTGAAGGAAATGTTGGCAGTCCAAAATGCTCTTCTAGCCTTCCAGAATCTTTTGCAACCAGGGCCTCTTCTGATTCGTACAGACAACACCACAGTCATGTGGTACATAAACAAGCAAGGGGGCTCTCATTCATACCCCCTTTGCAGACTAGCCATGAGTTTATGGGACACAGCTCTAAATCTGAATCTGCATCTTCAAGCTCAATTCATTCCAGGAAAACAGAACCTCTTAGCAGACAGCCTAAGCAGAAACCTGTTGGATCCTCATGAATGGATGCTGGACCCCAACTTGTTCAGCAGGATCACTGCAGTTTGGGGTTGTCCTCAGATAGATCTGTTTGCATCCCATCTCAATCATCAGTTGCCTCTCTTTTGCACCAGGTCCTTCCACAAAACAGCGTGGAAAGTGGATGCCCTGTCATTCAGCTGGAGGAATCTTTCGGGATATGCCTTCCCTCCTCTTCCACTTCTGCCTCGGGTGTTACTGAAAATAAAACAGGACAAACCAAAGATTATCATTTTGATAGCTCCAAATTGGCCAAGGCAGTTTTGGTATCCAACTTTGAAACACCTATTCTTGGAACCTCCTTGGATTCTACCTCTGATCCCTTCTCTTCTGTCCCAGCATCAGGGTCAGATGCTGCACTCTCAAATCAAGACTCTGCCTGGCAGCTTGGCTCTACAAGGGCCTTTGATTCCTTCTTCTCTTCCCAAACAAGTTTTGGATGTTCTTTTAGAAGCTAGGTGGCCTAGCACTAGAAAATCTTATGCTTCTAAATGGAAAAGATTTTGTATTTGGATGCAGGATCGAGGTTCAGATCCTCTTTTGCCTGATATTTCCTCCATTTTACTTTACCTCTCAGACCTCTTGCTTAAAGGCCTCTCCTTTTCCTCCATCAAAATCCATGCTTCTGCTATCTCGGCTCATTTCAACACTGATCCTCCCATCTTTTCTCACCAGCTGGTGAGACAATTTTTGAGAGGATCTAAGAATTTAAGACCTCCCAGAACTCCTCCTGTTCCTGCTTGGGATCTTAATTATGTCTTGGAGAAACTTACTTTGCCTCCTTTTGAGCCTGCTGCGGCTTCGGATATCAAGTTCTTATCCTGGAAAACAGCTATTTTATTAGCATTGACTTCTGCTAGAAGGGTTTCAGAGTTACAAGCTCTCATGGCTGTGGAACCATATCTTATCTTCCACCAAGACAGAGTTTCCTTGAGGACCAATCCTACATTTATGCCTAAGGTGATTTCCAAAGTGGCTCTAAATAAGACTATTCACCTTCCTACCTTCTTTCCAAATCCTCAAAATAAAGGGAAAAGGATCTTACATTCATTGGACGTACACAGACAACTACGATTTTACCTGGACAAAACTAAAGATTTCAGGAAATCTGATCAATTGCTTATCTCTTATGCCTCCAGTTCTCTAGGTAAGGCTATTTCTAAACAAACTATTTCCAAATGGATTGCTTATGGAATAAGGTTTTGCTACTCTCACTATGGGAAACAGATTCCAGGTATTGTTAGAAGTCATTCTACTAGAGCAGCTGCCACTTCAGCAGCTTTTCTCAGAGGAGTTCCTACCAAGGACATTTTGGAAGCTGCCACTTGGAGTTCAGTGCATACTTTTTCTAAGCACTATAATCTCCCTTTGTAGTCTAAGTCTAGGGGAGGGTTTGCCTCTGCTGTTTTGCAGGGCCTTCTAGCTGCCCCTTCTTCTGCATAACCTCCTCCCTCATTCACAGCTTTGGGATTCTACCCTACAGTTATGACTGCAACAGTGAAACACGAAGAACATAGTACAGTTGTGTACACCTACCATAAATGTAGATGTTCGAGTGTCTTCACTGTTGTAGTCGGTGTTTCCCTCCCACCAATCCCCTCTATTTTTCACTTGGTATCTCTTCCACTTCCTTTGTGGTGTATTTGTGTTTCTATTTGGACACCTTTTGGTTTCTTTGTTGGGGACTTCTGACATCTGGGGCAAGAAAGGCTGGAGAAGATGGTGTCGGCTGTCAGCTTTATACCTCTACGTTCTGACGTCAGGGTACTTGCTGGTACAGCCGACGCCAGACCCAGACTTTGGAATTCTGGCCGACCTCGGGCTGCCTGCTGGCAGGAGCACCCTACAGTTATGACTGCAACAGTGAAGACACTCGAACATCTACATTTATGGTAGGTGTACACAACTGTACTTTGCTGCTAATAGCCATTTGAACTGCCTCTGCTAGGAGTGGTCCCTGGTTTGAAGTGGGGGTGCTACTTGAACATGAGTGATGTCTACTGGATGAGCTGTCTTCACTACTGCATCCAGGACAACGGCCTGTGGCCTAACATGTTTGGGTGTGGACACATCAATCACTGATGGAGCAGTGGAAGTAATGCCACTACAGGAGCATGATATGAATGGCCACATCAGCTAACACTAGAGGATGTTGCTACTATGTGGACATGTGGATGTTGACTGTCCCCAGCAGATGTTCCATCACAGACACTACGTGATCCAGTGTGTCACTGATCCTATCCTATGAGTTACCCACATGGTTGAGGTAGTCATGCAAGTCAGAACATGCCACATTTAGGACTCATGCAATCTCTCCTTTGGCCGTTGTGGAAAGCACCTGTTCCTCCATGATGACCCTATACATACATACATCTGGTGGCATGTGATGATGCAAAAAGCATCAGGATTAGGGTAAATAGTAGGCCTCCTTCAAGCACCTCTGTCAACCCTCCTGTGTGGTGCCATGCTGTCACAATGGCTATGGGCAGACTGAACCGGCTCTCCAGCTTGAGTAACCACACTACACTGATCAACCGTGCCACCCTCAACCTGTCCTATATGTGAGGGCTCAGTGGAGTGGGTATACATAGGCATACTGTCTTTGTCCAAAATAATGCCAGGGGATGTGTGAGCCAAAACCTCAGTGCCAGATTGAACTTCTGCACCACTGACTGTGCCTCTATATCACCACCATCATCATCAGATGCTAGCGATACTCTGATATCAGGTGGTATTCATTCTACACTGTCAGGATAACCTGTGATAATAATTAGTAAACACACACAGGAGAGACATAATGAGGAAAAATTATCCAATCTTAGTTATACACACTCATGTTAATTTCAGATGTTAAAAGAATACAGTACATTTTACTCTCTTCAGATTTACATCTAAGTAATGGTTGTTACTAATCAAAATAAAGTTTGTGTTTACCATGTGCAGGTGTTTTTTTATATGGTAATTCTGATGTCCCTGGAGAATTGGGAACACAGTGGAAAGAAGGCTGGTAAGCATCAAAAATGCAAGTGACATAAGGAAAGAAAAATGTTGGTCTACCTATCTTCCCCTTGAGAAATATCTCACAATCAGACTGACCATCCCTCCAATACAATTTCTGTTGGATTCTTTTCACTTGTGAGGCACACATCTTGATGTTTTTCGATTGTAGGTGCAGTAATACATAAAGATATTTATAATGGCATTACATGCCTTATGTGAGTGTGTGTGTGTGTATATATATTATATATATATATATATATATATATATATATATATATATATATATATATGTATATATATTAAGCATTTTTTCTTTGGACCCTCTTGAACTTTTGTCCACATCAGCCCTAACATCAAGGAGTCTGTATAAACCCTTTGCTGAGGTGTCTGGATCTTTGACAGTAGACTGGAAATGCTCATTTTCTGTGAGTGGCAGTTCCCAAGCAAGACTACCCCCCACAAGTAGCCATCTGTTCTTGTGCTGCTGGAGCTGCCCTCCTGCATGCAACTGTAATCATATCAGTTGCACAATGCTGCAACCTCTGGCTCATCCCAGACCACCTGCTGACATTGTTGTTCATCTGTCATTGTCAACGATCACCATGGACATCACATCAAGGAGGTTGACTGAGTATGGTGTGTCTGGCTGTGGCTGATCAGTCTGATGAGGGCTCGGAAAACTCTTCCGCATGTTGGGCACAAGTGGTCATTTGAGTTGGTTGGCAAAGAGTTTGGCTGTGAAATTATGCAGCTCACACTTCCTCTGTGCCTCTGTGGTCCTGCTTTGCTTGTAGGAGGTAGCTCCTATGCGGATGCAGCTTCACCAGGCAGGGCGGACTTGTGCTATGGTTTCCCAGGAGTCCGGATTAATGCCAAAGCTATTCAGAGGGACTTTCAGGTGTGTCCTTAAGCACTTTTTCTGTCCACCTTGTGTGCGTTTGCTTCCTACAAGTTCACCATAAAACAGTCTCTTGGGGAGGCACGTGTCTAGCATATGTACAAGGTGGCCTGCCCACCTGGCTTGGGCTCTCCTCAGCAGCGTGTAGATACTTGGCAGTCCAGCTTGAGGGAGGACAACTCTGTCTGGAACTTTGTCTTACCAGGTAATTTTCAACAGCCTTCTTAAGCAGTTCATATGGAAGCAATTCAGCGTTTTGGCATGATGCTCATACACAGCCCATGTCTCACAGGTATACAGTAGTGTGGGCAGTATGACTGCCTTGTACACCTTCAGCTGTGTGGACAGTTTGATGCCTCTCCTCTCCCACACTGACTTCTGCAGCCGTCCAAATGCGTTGCTTGCCTTGGCGATGCATATGTTTACCTCATCATCAATATTCACAAATCTGGAGAGTGTGCTGCCAAGATATGTAAACTTGTCAACAGCCTTCAGAATCTCACCTTCAGCAGTGATAGTTGGTTCTGCATATGTCTTCTGAGGTACAGGCTGATGCAAAACCTCAGTCTTCTTGGTATTAATTGTGAGGCCGAAGGAAATCACGTACAAAGTCCTCTTCAGCCTTGGTCTTAGCCTGTAGTCACCACAGGTTGAAGAGCCTGCCATCAGTCCTGCATCTGATCTTGATGCTGGTTTCTTCATCATTGCCGATGCCATCTGCTAGCATGGCTGAGAATATCATGCTGAACAGCATGGGTGCCATGCTTGACTCCATTGGTGACTGGGAAGGCATCAGAGGAGTCTCCATTGTCCAGTACTCAAGCAAGCATACCATCATGGAACTGGCACACCATACTGATGAATTTGCATGGGCAGCCAAACTTCTTCATGATCCGCCATAGCCCCTCACGACTGATGGTGTCAAAGGCTTTGGTCAGGTCCACATACATTGTGTAAAGGTCCCTGTTTTGTTTCTGGCACTTCTCCTGACCTTGACATGCTACAAATATCATGTCCACTGTCCCTGGGCTCTTTCTAAAGCCACACTGACTCTCTGGCAGGTGTCCATCTTCCATGTGTTGAATGAGGGGGTTGAGGAAGACTTTGGCAAGGATTTTGCCAGCAATGACCATGAGAGAGATTCCTCTGTGGTTGTCACAAGACTGTCTGTTTCCCTTTCTCTTGTAGAGATGGACAATGGAGGCATCCTTTAGCTCTTGAGGGATAACTTCCTGTTACCACATGGTCTGAAAGAGCTCAGTGAGCTTCTGTAACAAGACTGGTCCCCCTGTCTTGTAGATTTTGGCTGGAATGGAGTCAGAGCCTGGTGCTTTACTATTGGAGAGAAGCTTAATTGCTTCCTTAACCTTTGATTCCTTTGGAGGTTCTGCCAGGGAGATGTTAAAGGTGACTTGCGGCATGAGGTCAATGGCTTCAGCATTGATAGAGGAAGGCCTATTCAGAACATTGTTGAAGTGCTCAGCCCATCTTTCCAGGATGACTTTCTTGTCAGTGAGCAGGGTGGACCCATCGGCACTGAGCATTGGTGATGTTCCAGAGGACTGTGGCCTGTAGATGTTCTTCAGGGCATTATAGAAACACTTGGAGTTGTTGCTACGAGTATACTTCTTGATCTCATCTGCCTTTCTGTTGAGCCAGGAGTCTTGCATCTCTCTGAGCTTTGCTTGCACCTTGCTTTTGATGGAGTTGTAGGCTGCTTTCTTGGAGATGGATGTAGTATCTTGCTGGAGGGATCTGAAGGCTTCACACTTCATATGCAGCAGCTTCTGAATGTCTTCATCATTATCAAGAAACCAGTCCTGGTGTTTGCATGTGTTCAGGTCCAAATGCACGAAAGCAGTATTGTAGACCACATCCCTAAAGGCTGCCCAATCCTCTTCTGCACCATTGGTGCCAAAGCTGAGTTGATCAAGCTTACTGTTGAGGTTCTCATTGAGGTTCTGAAACACAGAGTGCCATTCTAACTTATTGACATTCAGGTGCCTGTTGTTTTTTTTTTCCCCTTGCATGTGCCGCCTAGGCTAAATGTGCATGTTGAGTTTTGAGAGGATGAGTCTGTGGTCTGTCCAGCAGTCTGTGCCACACATGGCTTTAGTCACTCTAACATCCTGCCTGTCCCTTCTCCTTAGTATGACATAATCAATGAGTTACCAGTGCTTGCTGCATGGATGCATCCAGGACATCTTGTCACGGTTGGGTAGGCAGAAGACTGTGTTTGTGATCAACAGGTCATGAGCTGTGCAGGTCTTCAGAAGTAGATGACCATTGCTGTTGCTTTTGCCGACTCCATTCTTCCAAATTACACCCTGTCATGTCTGGCAGTCTGCAACAACTCTGGCACTGAAAGCGCCTAAGATGACGAGCTTATCCGCCTTGGGAACAGATGCTTTGAGGGACTCCAATTCTTCATAAAACTTGTCTTTAATTTCCTCTGGATTTGTCATGGTGGGGGCATACACACTGATGAAGGTGACATGGTGCTTTCCTTTGAGGGGGAGCTGCAGAGACATGAGTCGGTCATTGAATCCTTTTGGGAGGCTGGCTAATTTGATAATCAGATTAGATTTGAAGGCAAAACCCACTCCTGCTTCATGGCATTCATTGCTGCTGCAGCCACTCCACAAAAAAGTATAATCAGCTTTAACTTCTGTCAGCTGGCCTTCATCTGCAAACTTGATCTCTCTGAAGGCTGCTATCTGGATGTTGCACCTGCTGAGTTCTCTTGTGACAAGTGCTGCCCGTCTCTCATGTCTGTCGGTTTTAGACCTATCCATGAGTGTGCACGCATTCCATGTGCCAATGGTGAGTGAAGTCACCAATGTTTTTTTCTTTGTAATTCGACTGCATGGTTTGGATCCCTGCCTGCCGCAGCAAGCAGGCCAGGGGTAGGATAAAGCAAGCTGTGTTTAGGGGACCTTTTCTAGCCCCTTCCTCAGATCATGGAGTTGAGCAGAACGATCCTAAATAGGGCTGCTCAGACGCCCATGGGGCTGCCGAGCTCCAATGCTGCTTCGGTCCAGTAGAGAATGACCCATTGCCCTGGCCCACCTGTGTGTGAGGTTGTGGCTACAGCTTCCAATGTATCTGCACCTGCTGCTTCATCATTTACCCATCGACACAAGACTTGGGGGGGGTAATGTCTTGACTTGCGTGTGAATTGGATTATAGTGAGAGTTGTGTAAATCGTCAGTCTCACTCTCTCGTCCCAGCCTATCTTGATCCAGTGGCAGGACATAGTTGAGATGACTGGAGATGGGTTGGGATGCAGTGAATGGCCAATAGTGTCCTAATGTGTCTTACTGTGCCCTATTTGCACTCCACATAACTTTGTTGAGTCTGATTTCCTGCCCGTTGAATCAGTCTAGTAATTTCCTCCGCACAGTCCACCAGATCCAGTCTTTGCATTCATAGGTAGACAAACCCTGACTCACTGAGGGCTGCAAACCCATCGGCTACTCTCACCTGGTTTTGCCAGCCACTCAAAGCCGTTGCCTGGGGTGTGGTCACTGTTGCATGCAGACAGCTACGAGGAGCCACAAGTGAGAGCTGAGTGTCAGGTGAGGACCAAGGTGGATGAACTACACTGAAGAGCATGACATGTTCACACATCAGAGGTATTACCTCTCCCTGGCACCCCATACACCCCAAGTGACATATATTTTTTCTGGCTGACATATCACTTCTGCCTCTGTCAAGCAGGAAGGATCCATGGTAGTGTAAAGCCTCAGGGATAACCTCATTCTCTGCACCACTGAATGTTGGCTTTTGTTGAACAGATGGTCTGGGTGCCATAATCCTGTATGAAATGAAATAGGGAAAAAAACACATTTTTAGCACATACAGAAAGTATTCTCCTTAAACCAAATCAGTGCACCCATCCTCAGTACAAATGAATTACACACACAATGCACATTTTGGACTATATATGAGCTAAGGGAGCCCCCCCCCATAAAAAAGAAACATTAATACCTTAGCATTACATCCATTATGTTAACATGTCTGTAATAATAACAGCAATTATGTAAATGTCTGCTTGATGGCAGGATTATCAATAATGAGGCAAAAATTCAAAATCCAACTGCCCAGACAATGTCCATTGGTCTCTCCACTGTTATGGAGCTCACCATGGGCCATCTGAGAAGCCTAGCACCTCTGTTCGCAACACATGAACATCCCTTGAAGTGGATGCTGTCTGTAGCACCAGGTGGAATTCCAGTTGCAAATGATAACATAATGCTGTGATGTAACCATACTACCTTGGAAAGCACAGCAATAATTGACAAATATACAGTATTAAATGCGAATAAGCCCAGAAGGAGAAACACGCTAATAAACAATGATACAACCTTTTATTGTGAACAAATAGCACTCAATAACTTTGTGACATAAACGACAATACTAAAAGGACAAAAATAAATCAGGCAAATAACTGATCTGGCGCTTTCATCCACCAGTATGTGGATTTCTTCAGGATCAATTAATCAATTAACTGAACCAATTTATATATTTTTTGGCGCCAAACTTTACTCCAGAAACAATTTGTATAATTCTGTATATTAAATAAATAATAAATACGTATTCCTCAATCCAACCATAAAAATCTACTAAATAACCTGCTAAATAATTAATACTAAAAATACACTATGTGTATTCTTTCCAAACGTAACTTCCTTTACGTGAAATATTCGTTTATAAAACACTGGGGATGTACATAAATATACGTAAAACAAATCATATAATACAATACAACAATGCCTGAATGCTTATTTTAAAAACCATAAAAAAATTCTTATATTAAAAACTTTATAAAAATCTTTATGTAAAGCCATTGCAAAAATATATTGTAAAAATATGCTGTAAAATATCTAATACCTACAATACTATGGGAATATATAATATTATGACAATAAGTTAATGTAAAACCTGACTAAATGAATTTCGTAAATACGACTCAATAGTTCGTATATAAATTCTTAAATACTTAAATAATTAAGTAAATAAATAAATGAATAATAATATAAATTAATACATAAAAAGTTCAATAATTTGCAATGGAATAAAATACCTATGTATTAGTTTGTTTGTGTATAATTTCATAGGGTATGTGTGCGATAGTTATGGACCTTAGGGTTAGGGTGCGGGTTAAGGTTAGTGGATAGATAGGAATGTATGTACAGTTTACTGTAGGGTTAGAAGTAGGGTTTTGTTAAGTCTATGTGTGTGGTTAATTTATTTTGGTGTGCTTGTGTTGTGTGTGTGTTTTTCAGAACAGTGATTTTTTTCCCCTGGGAAAACATTTGATATTCTGAGTGTTCGATGTTATCATATTTTGAAATTCCAAGTTTGAACTTATGGTGTTCAATATTTTGGAATTTCGAATATATGATATAGACCCATTCATTATGCTTTCTTGTCTCTTCTTTTATGTTGTACAGCTGTTGAAGACATTGCAGTGAACCATGAGACGTACCAAGAGAGGTTAACTTGCTTCAGAGAGGCATGGAGTTTGTATGCATCAGGTCTTATTGTAAGCTTAGTAAATAGTATAATTTTATGAATTATGTCAATGCTGATATAAATAGTTGTATTTATGATATCATAGCAGTACAACTGATTAATGGTACAACAGAGTAAGACATTCCCACATTCCCATCATACCTGGATGTGGCAAAGGTGTATAAACTGGATAACCATAACTGTTTTTTTTTTGTAATTATATAGTCATGTGATATCTCTCTCTTTTTTTGTCTCATCCCACCCAGTCTCTCTCTCTATTTTTCCTTTTTATTTGGTAGGGGGTATTTTATAAGACTTAAAAATGTTTTGTTGTCATAACTTTCTAATTAAAAAAAATGACATGCAGTACAGAGAGGTACAACAACCACTGTGGATTGGCCTGCCATCCCTCCACAAGTCACAAAACCAACACGCAGCACGTCAGGGTCCCAAACTGTCAGCTCTTCCTCCACAACCCTTGCTCTACCTGCCCCATCTGCATCGTGTAGCTCTGCCATGGCAGCTGGTGCACTGCTATCCCCCACGACTAGTATTAGTGGAAGTGGTGATTTGTCACCTGACAAGAGCTGACAGGGTTGGTTGAGGGTATCATGGAAAGGGGCCTTAGTTCCTGAATCAGTTGTGTAGAAAAGATGCTTCCTAATATTGTCAAGATAATGCCATGTTGAGTACTGACACAGGAAACTGGGACTGTAGTTAGTGATAACTGTTCTGAGGGTGTGGAGTAGATTCTTAGTGTTCTTAGGCTTCACGTGGGTGCACCTCTGATGTCTCCTACCTATCTCCAATTCTGGTAACCCCCATCCTTTTGTGTCCATCACAATTCTTGTCCATCTTGTTTTTCCTGTATGTCTGCACCTGCTTCCTCACCTGACTTTCCTACCTGACCCTCACATTGCTAAGCACCTATCCCAACATTCCTCTTTAAAAGTAAAAAAAAAAGTAAAACATGGACATCTGTCCCACAAAAAATAATGACCCATTCATAGCTCTCCACTTTACTATGTGCCTTCTTGACACACTTGATTTGGTACAATTGGATCTGCAACATTATTCTGCAGTTGTTACTTACCCTTGGTGTGATGACAGTCCAAATTCAGCAAATTCTGGCTACACTTCTATATTTATGTTGTGAAGGAGTGGATAGCTATGGTGGTCTCCCACTACCTTCCTACAAGCTCTTCTGTTCTTTCTCTAGTGTTCTCCACTCTGCTTGGTTCACCATTTCCCCACTTTCCTGACAACCTCATTTTCAATCATTTAATCGGGTTAAAAATAGAACCACACACAACACATTTGACCAGAAATGGCCCATAAGAAAGCCTTCACTTTTGCCCCCTCAGAATTTGTGTGGACTTTGGCATTGCATAGCAATGCCAAGTGACAGTAAATGGCTGCTCATGTCCTATGGCAAAACCTGGTCACTTGTTGCTATGACCCACGGTAGTTTGGTTATCCTTGCAGAAAGGTGCTAAAACAAACTGCACTGTTAAAATACAGAGTAATGGCATATACAGGAAATCACTGGCAACAGTTACTGTCATAGTTATTTGACTATTGGACGGAGCCAACACAACATCCTCTGTGCAGCTGACATAAATCAGTTGGCTAAAGATTGATTTTTGACCAAAGCATCAATGGTTCATTTCCAGATTGATAGCACATTATTTTGTACTGTGATGTTGTACTTATGTGATATGTTTCATGACACATGTCTTACTTTTCATGCAGATGGGGATTTGCCAACACATCCATGAACATAAGGAAAATTTAGTAAACCACCTTTATTCTACTTCTTATTCATGTCTTCATCAATTATTTCCTGTGGTGCTTGCAGCTAATTCTCTGTTCTCTACATGCGAAGTGATTTGGTATGGGTAGTGACACTGTGTGTATTGGATCTGCTAGAATTTTAGAAGAAGGGTCACTAATGATTTCTACTGATGTGAAAGAATCCCTGTCAGATAGTAAAGTTGATAATGGGTGTGTTATGAAGACAGTTCTTCAGGCATATGATTCTAATGTTGAGGATAACAGGAAAAGGGTTGCAAGGAAGAAGAATAGGAGGACTTTAGGTTATTCTGGCATATATTTGGTGAGTGTAGAAGAAGCATATGGTAGTAGTAGTGGTATTAAAGTAAAAGAAGGTACATTATCTAGTAAAGACAGCTTGATTCTTGTTGATACTATGTTAAGGAGAATGAAAAGTTTAGTCCCTAATTTGAGAAAAGGTGAGATAACAGTGACCTGTTTTTGGAGGTTGTGGAATGTGGGATATTATAATTGCTCTAAAAAGAATGTTTGATAGTGGATGAATATATGGCAAAGTTGTATATTTGGGGGTATAAGTGAAGCTGAAAGGATTAATATTTATTTTTTTAATGACTATATTGATGGGATAATAAAATTAAGTAAGGGGAAAGATTTTGAATTGGTATTTTGTGATGTCATTCCTGAAAAGAAGTTTGCATACACATTAACAAAAATAGCCTGAATCTTTGCCAATAATGTGATGAAAATAGTTATAGATATATAGGTTGTAACATTAAAAAATGAAATGGTTGTTAATCCTAGATTTTTTGTTATGATAAAATTTATTTGAATTATTTAAAGGATACATTTTTATTAAAGAAACTATTGCTGTGCTTAAATATTTTTAGAGGTAACACAGCGGTACTGAGTGCTGAGAAACAGTCAAATACTGTCCATTTGACATTTATGCTGTGTAATACTAGAAGCATTAATTAAAAAAAAAATCTGCTGTGCTTAAATATTTTTAGAGGTAACACAGCGGTACTGAGTGCTGAGAAACAGTCAAATACTGTCCATTTGACGTTTATGCTGTGTAATACTAGAAGCATTAATTAAAAAAAAAATCTCTTTTTGAAACAATATTAAGGAATGAGGAGTTTGGTTTCATGATGGTATTTGAGTCATGGTTATTCGAGAGAAATCCTTTATTAGAATTGCATATGTATAAAGCATTCAACAGAATAAAAGAATGTAAAAAGCTGGAGGTGTATCCATATATATTAAGGTAAAGTGGGCTTCTAATATAATTAACATTTGAGAGCATTTTGAGATCATATCAGCTGAAATAAATTTGAATAAATTAGTAACTAAACTATGTCTTTTTGTAGACCTCCAAAGCAAAGCTTAGACTTTCAGGAGTTTGGGGTTACGTTGTCATCTTATTTTGAAGAAAAAAAAATTGATATTATTGCTAGGGATTGTAATGCACCATATGTTAAATGGGATTGTTACAAAAGCTCCAGTGGGGTTATAGGATACATGATAAAATATAGTAAGGAATGTGAATATACACACATTGGTAAAGATGCCAAAAGATGTTCTAATATCTTAGATGTAGTATGAACTAATATAAGTTAATTGTTTTGAAGATTGTTTAATTGTCCCAGATTGGTTGGGTTCAGATCATGACAATGTTACATGGACATATAAAATAGACAGTGAAATGACTGAAAAAAGGATAATGTATAGGCATGCCTATTATAAGGGTCTATATTATAAAGACGAACTTTCAGGTTGTCGAACACCTAAACGTCAACAGCTAAACAGTGAAAGCTGAAAACACGAACTGCCTCTTCCACAAATTTCTTCACAGGGAAGTAATTTGCTAGGCCTTTAATGGGAATTTGCCCTTTTTACCCAATGTAGAGCGATCTTAGGTTTGGTATATTTAGTTAGGGGGGTGTGGGGGACACAATTTGTTTTACTGTCCGCCGGCCTAGCAAATTTTTTTCTCTGTGAAAAAATTTGTGGAAGTGGCCGTTTTATAATATAGACCTTATTATAAGGCTGATTATTTGATAATTAGATAACAACTTATTAATTGGAAATTATAAGAAGTTATTACTGTGGAAGATACTGAATCCGATTGACAGTGATTTTATGACAAAGGTTTTCAGGTTGTGGGTAAGTATATCTCATTAGTTAATTATTAATTAGATCCCCATGGTGGAATAACATGTTAAGTAAGGCTTGTAAAATATTAAAATTTCTATAGATTAAGTATAGGAGGCAAGCTAATGTGAAAAATAAAAATAGATATAAGAAGGCTATGAATGGTCTTAAAAGATGGCTTAGAATAAGTAGAATAAATTATGAAAAGAGGTTTGCATTTTTTACAGTTGATAGCAAGAAGGCTTGTATTAGGCACTTATGATACAATAAGTACAAATTAGAGAGTTATGGCAAATGAGAAATTAATTACTACTAATAAAGTTTTGGCTGATGTGTTTATAGTTAGTGTTATAGACAATAGGTATGGTTTTGATAATATTGATCTTGATTTAAGGGCAGATTGTCAAAAATTATTTAATTGAATGGCAAAAATATAAAACACCTTAATATCTTGAAAACTTCAGAATGCTTGGCAATCATATTAAAAAGCACATAAATGAAGACAAAAAAAACTATACTATAATAACTTTCAGAATAATACTAAACACAACCCTGAAACGTTTTCAACATCCATTAAAGAAATCTTACATCCTGGCCAAAAATGAAACTCAAACCCCTCTCCCAGTAACTCACCGCTTGAAACAGCAGTACAGTTCAACTCTTATTTTATAGATAGTATAGCATCTCTAACTAAGGATTCCAAAATATCTAATCGTAGCCCTGTCTAACAGCCATATATCACCACATCCACTTTCACATTCAAACCTGTGCCCACATCCTATATAAAACTCTTAAACTTAAACCGTGCTCTTCTTCAGCTGATGACCTTCCAAGCAAGTACCTAAAATATTAGCCAGTAGCATTGCTTATCCTGCTCAATCCTTATAAATAGGTCACTTCAGGAATCCCACTTTCCCTCTCTGGAAAAAGTCACACATTATCCCTTTGTAGAAAGGAGGAAATTCAACAGACATTAATAACTTTAGACCTATAGCAATCTTAACTCCCCTCGCCAAAATATTTGGAAAATGTATTCAAAAACAATTGGTAGACTATCTCTTGCAGGCAGAACTCCTGTCCCTACACCACATAGTTTCCATCCTTCCCATAGTACTAGCATTGCCCTTCTAAGGTACATAGACACTGTCAATAAGGCTAGAGATAGTGGCAAACTAAGTCTCTTTCTTATTTCCAGACTTGTCTAAAGCCTTTGACACAGTTTATCATAACAAACTTCAGATATCCTCATTAGGTCCCTCACATCCCAGTCTTCTGTGATTCAAAAGCTACCTGTCCACTAGATGTCATTCAGTAAAATGGCACTCCACTCTCTCTTCTTACCTCCCAGTCACCACCAGTGTACCGCAAGGGTCTATCCTTAGTCCTCCTCTTTTACATTTTCACCAACACTCTCTGTACTTTCACACAACAGACCACCCTAAGCAATACGCAGATGATTCTACTCTCATTTGCACATCTGACAACTTGCTGCACCTCTAAAAATTACTCAAGAAGCTTTAACAGCCACTAAAATATGGCTTCGTAACTCACAGCTCATCCTAACACAAAGAAAACCAAGCTACTTTTTTTCCTCAAATCCCTGTCTACATTATGTAAAGTCTTCTCTCTTGATAATACAACCATTGAAGTCACTCCTCATAGGAAACTATTAGGGGTGATAGTGGATGATAGTCTTGCATTTGGCCTGCATATACAAAATTGCATAAGAAAAAGTTATCAAAAACTAGGGCTGCTTTACGAAGCCAAAAACCTTCTCACTGATGCAACTAAAATTACACTTGCCACTACTTATCTTCTTGCCACTCTTTTTTAGGGTGCTTCCATCCTTACTATCCTCCAAGCTTCACAAAAATTAAAACTTGAATAATGCTAAAACAAAGTTGCTAAATTTGTAGCAGACAGCCCTTTAAGAATCCACCACTGTATAACACTGAAAAAGCCTAAATTGGTTAGAACTGTCACATCAACTAACATATGCACAACTTCTTAACACCTATAAAATTATCCAACATCCGTCTGTCCAGAGCTAAAAACCCTCTATACAGCTATGTTTCCAGTTGATCATAGAGATTCATTGACCAAAAACTCCTGTCTGTCTTCAAACCTCACAAATTTGCTGGGCATTGTCTGTACTTGTACAAGGTTGCTATGACCTGGAGCTCCTTACCTGTATCAGATCTATAGCCTCCCTACCATCTTTTAAAACCACTCTGAAAGACTTTTTTGCTAAAATCTGTCTATGTCCTTGCTCAAATCCAGGATAAACTATATCCCTAAATGTGAACAAGTATCTTTTCATTCTTTGCACTTCCTTATTCTGCTTTCTTCATTTACTTCCTTACTGCTATCTAATTCTCTTCCCTGAATTTCTCTCTAAATATAGCACAAACCTGTTTTTCCCCCTCACTTCCTATTGCAATTCCTATTTGTATTAGACTAGGTAACCTTTAATTTCACTACAAACTATCTGACATTTCTCTAAATATAAATTATTGCAATATACAGTGTACTGATTTGTAACCAATTTATTTATTTATTGTTTATTCATATGTCTTTTGTTAACTGGGTTAGTCCACTGGATTGGTGGCCCATTTTCAGTAGAGACCCAAGGAGAAAAACTCCAGACAAAGAACAAATGATAGATTTAACATAGCAATAATGTGAATTTGGATACATAACTATATACATTAATGCCATATACAAAATATGAGTACAAAGCAACAAATATTCATACAATAATGAAAATTAACAATTCATATAAATTCTGCAAAGACAATAGCTTAAAATTACAAGAGGTAGAAACCTGTAGTAAAAACAAATGTAGATTTATAATAGGTCATGCGAAGAAAAAGCCCTTAAGGTATCTTAAATTATTAAACCAACTTGGTAGAGAGAAAGAGGTATTAAATAGAGGGATAAGAGGTAGAGGGGTGGGAAGTAAAGTTTAGGAGAATCAAGTGAGTAAATAGAGTTAAAATAATGCAATTGTGAAAGGGCGGGTGGGAAGTATAGTAGTACTGGCAGAGAAAAGATGAGATTTATGTGGAGCATTGCTCAGCGGTACAGCTGAGGTACCACAGTGTTGGTATTAAAAGGAGTTATTTTAGAGGCAGGAGAGGAAAATTGTTATACTTTAACAAGTTAGGTAGGGTGGTGACAGGTGCGAGAGGGGGAGTTAGCAAGGTAGCTCTTTAATTCTCTTTAGAAATGAAAGGAAGATTGGATAGAACATATATTGGTAGGGAGTTTGTTCCAAGTTTGAGATATAGAGCATTTATAAAGTAATCTGCCTATTGTTTTGTTAGGTGTGTAGGTGTCATGTAGCTGTTGGTCAGTGATACAGATATATCATGAACATTTGTACAAGGAGGGACAGTCTGCAGGTTTGTAAAGTAGAGAATGTGTCATCTGTAGCTGGGAAAGTTATAATAGTTGAGGGAATTCAAGCCACTGTTGTTTAAGTGTTTAAAGGCAAGGCAGTGATGAGATTTGTAAGGGAAGTTACAAGCAATTCTGGCAGTCTGGTTGTAGCATTGTTCAAGTTTGGTTAAAAGATTTGCTTGGAGGTAGGTAAATATAGGGGAAGCATAAATTAGGCCTTAAGGTAGTGAAGTCCTCGAGGTGATGGATAAGAATTTTTTTGTTTCTGTACAAGAGACTGAGTTTTTGATTGGTCTTTTTGATGGATTGTTGGATATGAAGGTCGAATTTCAGTTGATCATCAATTGTGATTTCTAGATGTTTGGTATGGGGGTCAGCATGAATGCTAAAGTTGTCTAGAGAAGAGAGAGTTAAGGAAGTTTTAAGGTTAGACATAGATTTTGGAAGGAAAAGAAGAAGGGTTAAGGATAAGTTGGTTATTGATTAGCCAGTGTTCAGTGGTGCTAAAAGAAATCTGTGTGAGGGAAAGAAGGTTGGTAGGGTTATTAGAGAGGGTAATAAGAGTAGAATCATCAGCATACTGGATCAGAGATGAAGTGCAGCAGGCAGAGCGTAGATTGTTTGTAAAAATATTAAAGAGAAGAGGGCCTAGAATGGATCCTTGGGTTACACCTGTTTGGATAGGTAAAAAATGTGAGCAGGAGCTCTGTCATCTAAGAGACTGTTCTCTGTTATTAAGATAACTAGAGAACCAGAGAATAGTGGATGCAGAGAGATTTGAGTTCATTTAGTTTAGTAAGAAGCCTAGGGTGGGAGACGGTGTCAGATGCCTTGGAGAGGTCAAGGAATATGCATGACACCAGTTTATCACTATCTCTTGCCTCTGCTATAGTCTGGGTGAAAGATAGAAGGGCTGTGGATATGCTGTGGTGGGGCCTAAATCCATGTTGAGAGGGGGTGAGAACATTTTCCTGGAGTAGATATTTAAGAAGTTGTTTGTGAATGCATTTCTCTAGTATTTTTGAGAGAGGGGAGAGGATGGCTATAGGTCAGAAATTGGAAGGGTCAGTGGAGTTGCCTCCTTTATGAAGTGGAATTGTATAAAAGGATTTCCAAATTTCTGGGACTGAGAATTCTTTGATAGAACAGTTGATAAGGACTGAAACAGGATAAACTATAGTACTGGCTGCAAGTTTGAGAAACTGGGAAGGGTAGGTTGTTGAAGGAAGGAGAACAAGGTTTAAGTTTCTGCAGCAGAGATTTTATATAAGCCGTGGAAACAGGTTGAAAGGAGAAGGCTAAGTGGAGGCAGGTAGTGGAGGGGTGGGGTTGTGATTGGTTGGTATTGGGAGCTGGTTTGTGGGATAGAGTCAATGAAGTAATTGTTTAGTAGGGTGATTGTTTGAAGAGGTGTTTTATTGGGGAAGGGGTTGGGGGTAGAAGGTTTCCCTGGATGGAGAATATTGTTCATGGTGTACCAAAACTTTTTGGGGGTTTGAGGTCTGGATAGATTGAGCTTCTTGACATAATTTTTTATTGTCTTGGACAATAAGGTTTTTGGTAAGGTTTCTTAGTTCTTTGAATTTTAGGAGGTAAGAAGAAGATTTTGACTTTGTCCATTGTTTCCAGGTAGTATCTCTAGGTTTCATGGTGGACATTGTATCTTTGGAGAGCCAGGGATCAGGATTAGATTTGATCTTAATTTTCCTAATGGGTGCTAGGGAGTTTAGTATGTTTAGGAAAGTAATGTTAAACTCAATAACATGGTCCTTTAGAGGAAGGTTGAACAGGTGAGACCAGTTAACAAGAGTAGTTGGTAGTTGAAAGTTTCTGCATTGAAACTGGACAGATTTCAGCAGTCTCTATAAAGGTGGGTTTTTATGAGGTTTGAGAAGGTACTCTTAGTATTGAGATAGGGAGGTGATCACTTAAGGAGTCTGGTAAAGTATTGCGATTATAGTACTGATTACGGTTAGAAGTTAAAATCTAATCAAGAATGGAGCTGGAGTCTTTATTGATGCAGGTGGGAGTAGAAATAAGTTGACTGAAACCAAAAAGGTTTATACTAAGGCTAGGGGAGTGGGGGAGAGTTTATTCCAATTGATATTAACATCACCTAGTAAGATTGTCTCATGTGATAGATGTTGGGAGATCTAGGATAAGATTGGAATATTGTTGCCAGGAGGTATATAGATAGATGCTATTGCAAATTTCTTGTGTGGGTTAAGGTAGCAGTTGAGAAAGATGAGTTCAACAGGAGAGAAATGTGGGAGTGGTAGGGGGAGGGGGAGAGGTTAAGCTGTTCTGATAGTATGATAGCAACAACCCCACTTTTTTTTTCAAAAATCTGTCTTCCCAGAATATTTTATAACTGGGAGGGGGGGGGTAGAATTTCAGAGCTTGTGATATGAGGTTTAAGCTCAGTTTCAGAGAGAGTTAAGATGTGGAGATAGTGGTTTGCTATCCAAGCATGTATGTCTGAAATTTTGTTAATAAGACTTTGTAGATTTATGGAGTAGAGATACAGGTGTTTGGTTGGAGAGGTTGTGAGTTGGTGCCTATTACATGAGGTGGAGGTGGTGGGTTTGGAGGAAGAGGATGGATCAGGATTGGGTGGCTGTCCCAAAATGGTAGGAGAGTAATAGGAAGTAAATTAGGTTTACATAAATAGAAGTAGTAGGTAGTGGGTTTGAACTTATGTTTAGTGGAAGTGAGAGAAAGATTGAAATGTTTTAGTTTGTGATAATGAATTTAGGAGGTACTGTAGAGAAAGGAGGTACTGTAGAGAAAGGGTGAAAAAGGGAAGTTCATGTTTTTAGTGAAGGTGTATGTTTCTTGGAGAAGAATGGATGACAGAGGAAGTTGTAGTAGTTTAGAGTGATAAGATGGTAACCTGGAGTGGAGGAGCAGAATGTGAGGTAAGAGGATCTGCAGTAGCATGCTGTTGCATTATGTGGGTGCAATTATAGATAGGAGGAGAGTGAGGTTAGTAATTGTATGGAGATATTGCATGAAAGTTATGAAGGTTTAAGAAGGAGCAGTAGGTAGAGGAGGGGAAAGGAACAGTAAGTAATTAAAAGATTTACAGTAAAGCAGAGGTGGAGAGAGGGTAATTGAATTGTGCTATAGGTTCATAGGTTCATAGGTTCATAGATTAGTACTAGGCTAACTGCCCTTACAAGCCATTTTAAGCCTAGCCAATTATCCCTTGTGAGACTCAAACCCTGCTCCTTGTGTTTATAAGGCAAACATCTTAACCATTAGGCCAACCTCCCAAAATAGAGCTAAAAGGTAATGGGAAGAGTGTGAGGTAGGGGAATGGAGTGCAAAGTAGGAGAGGGTTTGGTGATTAGAGCAGGGATGAATTGATTGGATAATTAGAGTGAGGGGCAGGACCCTTACAGGGAGGTTAGAGTATAAATTTAGAGTAAGCAGGGGTGGGTAGGAATGGGGTAGGGTAGAGGAATGGAGTGAGCTTGAGCAAAGTGATGGCAAATTGAGTGGGCAGACCCAGACCCAAACCAGAGCGCAAGTGGAGAGAAAGAAAAGCTAGCAGTAAGCAGTTGTCTTATTTCCTTTAAAATAATTGGTTCAATCAGTTAACAAAACAAAACAAAAAAACAACCTTTGCACTGGGTATATTACCAGGGCTGTATGAGTAGCAGGGACAGAGGGAGAGTGGGGGGCAGGCAGATGAGTTTTTAGTGTGTATGCCTCAAAACAGGAAAAAGGTATAGTAGACAAAAAAGATTTGCTTAGTTATATTACACTAATGCAAGCAGAGAAATGTAGAATTCCAGAAAGCAGTATGAAGTGATGGACCAAAAAAAGGAACTGTATTCAAAAGCCGTTTGCTCTATTAAAGTTACTGGAAGTAAACTCTAAAAACACTCAGGAATTTTCTGAGATGCGGGGGTGAGATATGTGGCTCCATGCAGGGTAGCGCTTCATCTCCCTTCAAAAAGCTGGGAAAAAAAAGTGTGGAGATATCAAAACTTTGTTGATACAATGGTTTTATATTATATCTAACTTGTTAAAGTTATTTAAGCTTCAGATGCTTTTATTTTTGAAGATGGTAAGATTATTGTTCTTAAAATGTTTTGCAATCATTTAGAGCTTTTCTCCCTGGGCCACTGCTGAAAATGGGCTTCTACCCAGTTGGATTTTTCCAGTAATCCAATGTCAATCACTCAGTCAATAAATAAATAAATAGTATTAGGAATGGTGTTTGGGGAAATTAAACCTAACCTGGCTACAAGTATGGATGAATTAAATGGTTATTTTTTTTTAAATCTGTTGATAATAGTATACACCCTATCTTCAGTATCTTTTTCATAAATCACTGCAGTCGGGGTTTGTCTCAGGATCGTGGAAGGAAGATTTAGTTGTACCTGTACTCAAAGGCAGTGAATTAACTGTGACTGAGATTTATAGACCAATCAGTTTGACAAGTTTTCTATGCAAAAGTTTTTGAGATGACAGTATCAGAATATTTAACTGACTCATTAAGCAACAAGAGGGACTGCTCTCAACATGGC